>NW_022476525.1:118834-312431 GCF_009829145.1 Chiroxiphia lanceolata
TTCACAAGAACTCAAATAGAACACATTTCAAACAACAGGTGAGGGTTAACAATATCTCGAAGAAACGAACTCTCGAGACGGGAGACTAACTATGCAGTATAACAGGAATCAGTTACAACATTAAAAGGTTTTTCAGAAAAATTTCCCCAAGGCAATGGAATGGTAGCCAGTTCCAGAACCTGTACAGAACTGTGGTTCATGGTCTGTACCTCTCGTTCCCACTGTTCTGTGGCAGGGGTTTTACCCAAGTCACTGCAGCTTTTTGTGTTTTTCCCAGATGCATCTGTGAAAACCGTGAGGCCTTTCACTGGTTCATGTTTGCATCTGGTTGTGGCTTTTAAAGGTAAACTACCAATTTCTGCCCACAATCTGTGTTTAGGGAGATGGATTGAAATGTCACCGTCAAAGCTTGCTAGGGCAGCTTGGAATCCTGCGTCCTCAGCCGGCATCCAATCCAAGTTGTCCTTCGTAGCTGGAATGTAGATGATGGCAGGATTCCTTCCACCTGGTTCCTGCAGTTGTCCTCTGCCTTTAATGACAAGCTTTACAAACATCTCATTAGCAGTCTACACAGTTTTAGGTGGTGTGTGGGGTAGAAACAGCCACTTAGAATTTGCAGTGGGTCTGATCCACTGAAACAAAACTGCAAATGGCTGATATCTGCTGGAAACAAGGGCTAGGCAGATTTGCAGTTCAGGATTTCTCCATTGTCCTGTCTACTTTCTATTGCCTTGGCACAAATGTCTATGCCTATCTTGCCTCTGCTGTCAGAGACCTGTTAGACGTTAGATTGGAGTTCCCCTTTAGCAGCTCAAATAGAGGGTGTAGCCTAAAATAGGTCTTAACCAGTTGATGGCCCCCAGGAGTTTTTGCAACTCGTGTAAAGTTAAAATGTTTTTTACCTCGAGCTGCAGTGGCTGTGGGGAAATTTCCTGCTGCGTGATCTTCCATCCAAGGTAAGTCCAGGGTTGTGATGGTTGGATCTTCTCTGAAACAACCTGTAAACCTGCATCTTGGACAGTTTTGGTTAGAGCAGTAATAACAAATGGCAGTTCATGTCTAGTGGCTGTGGTTATTAATATGTCATCTACGTGATGGTGTATGATAACTGTCTGATTTCTCGTTGGGCTGTTTTGCATCCCCTGAGGAAGGACAACCCAGCAGTAGTGTTGCATGGGCCGTGCATTGTTCAAGGTCATGATGGAAAAGGTAAACCTTGGCTTGTCCTCAGGGTGCAGGAAGATGGTAAAGAAACAGGTCCTTTAATCAATTATCACTGGTGGCCACTTTGCTGGAAGCACTGTAGGTGAGGGCAGTCCAAGCTGCGATGCTTCCGTAAGCTCTATGACTGCATTTACTGCTCTTAAAATTTGTAGTGTTCTCCACTTTTTCACCTTTCTTAGGGTGCAGAATACAGGGTATTTTTGGGGGTGGTTGTTGGCACATTGTGGCTTGCCTCAAGCTGCTTCCTCTCTTGCTCGGGAAAGCGGGTGGCAGAGAGGAGGATGGTGAGCAGCGCGGCAGCAAGCAACGTGATGCTCAGGGCGTGGTCTCTGCCTCGCCCACGGCACCCTTGGTACAAATTCAAGTCCGTTCCCTGCTGTCTGGGTATTGTGGGATGTTGCTGCTAAGGGTCTCCAGGGCAATCCTTTTGAAAGTGGTCGGGGGTACCACAGATGTAACAACCACTTTTGGGTCTGGCTCTTTTCTGCACTCTTAGCCGGGCACTTAGTGCTGTTGCTAATGAGTCAGTTTGATGTCCCACTGAGCCCAACCTCTTGACAGGTGCGAACCAGCTCAGCAATGCTGCGGCTTTCCCTTTCAGGAAGGGTTTGCAAAGCTCTTTTACAGTCTGGGTTCGCATTTTCAAAAGCCAATTGCTTATACAGCATCTCTCTGGCTTTATTGTACTCACTTGCTTGTTTAAAGCAGATTGCAACCGATCTAAGCATCGTGAATTTGTTCAGTACAACCTTGTAACACTTTTGTGGGGGTCAGATTCCTATCTTGGTTTATAGTGGGAAGGTTTTTCATAGCTTTTAGGGCCTGTTTGGCTATTACACCGTATATCTCTCTATGGTACTTAGATTGTGTATCTATTGAACTGTAATTTCCATCCCCGGTTAACTGGTGTGTGCTGTGACGCCTGCTCGTGGATCATTAGCATACTCAGAGCAATTCTTTTGAAAGTCAGCTAACCAGACTGTATATTGGGTGTTATTAAGAATTAATTTCATTAGATTCTTCCAGTCACGTGGGGTGAAAAAATAGATGGAACTCGGTGTCTCCAAATACTTGAAAGTATTGGTTAAGGACATGCCAGCATCTCTTACTGGCTGCCTCAATTTCTCTGTAGCCTCATATGATAGAGGCTGAAATTGGGGGGCTGACGTTGGCTAGTATCATTGAGCATGCCTGAATATCCTTCAAGCCTCTCACTCGAAAGGCCTCATCCTGACATTGCTCCCACTTGTTAGCTGACTTTCCCCTTTTTGCCTCCCTCGCTCCCTCTTGCTGGAACCATCCGTGATTCTTCCTCTCATCCCCCCATTCCTCCCCCGCTGTGGTCCCAGTAAGCCCGGTTCCCTGTGGGGGGGTGGTGAGGGGGCGGGGCTACCTCCCCCCTCGTGCCTATGGCTGGGCGGGCGGCGTTGGGGCCGGAAGAGACGGGTCAGTTTCCGTCCATGTGGCGGGCGAGATGGTGGTACCCACACCGGGGCACGCGGCCGGTGGTCATCCGCAGCACGGGGTGGCAAATGTGCTGGGTTACCCCCATTTTGGTGTAACGGGGCCCTCCCTCTGCGCTGGTCCCATGGGCTGGGATCCCGCATTAACAGACCCCGTTCCCTCCCGGCGACCTGCGTCCCCTTGGCTCTCGGCTCTCGACCCGAAGCTTAACTCACCAACAGCTCCTTTCCCTCCCCCCGCTGGACGTTGTGCGTTTGTGTTACTATGCCTGGGGGTTGTGCTGCTGCCAGCAGTGTGAGCGGGGGTGGGGTGTGCGTTAATTCCTTAATTGTTTCGTTCCTCCGTGTGCCTTGTGCAGGGCAGACCTTATCACCGGTCGCTTGGCTCGATCCTTTGGTTTAGAATGTGCTCCAGTGTTTTCCCATGTGTTTAAATGTAACACTTCTGTAGTGGAGTGTAGGGTGTACAGACCTAACAAATCTTATTCATTCGTGTAACTGTAGTTTGAATGTGGCAAGATTTTAGCAGTAAAGTTATTGTTTCAATGTCTGTGAGGTTTCCATGGAGACAAAGTTCCCCATGTTTACCTTAGCTCCAGGCGGCTGCTGGCACAGGGGGGTGGGAGTTCTTTGTTTGGCTGCTTTTACTTTGGTTTCTGAATCGGCTGTTTCTCTGCGTTTTCTTCGTCTCGGTGTCTCTGCGGGGTCTGGCGCGGGTCCCCAGGGCTTGGGTGCGGCGGCGAGGGGTCCCTCGGTGCGGCTGGCGGCTGCAGCGGGCTCTCGCGGTGGCGGCAGCAGGGGCGCTTCTCAGTGCGGCGTGGCTGTTCCTCGGTGGAGGCTCACGCGGCGCGGGGCTGGCTCCGGCTGCGGCGGGCTGTCCCTCGTGCGGCGGTGGCGACAGCAGGGGGGGTCCCCTGCGCGGCACAGGGTCCAGGGGAAGCTCCCGCTGCGGCGGGAAGCGGGCGAGGGGGGGTCCTAGCGCGGCTCCGACGGCGGTGGCGGCGGCAAAGCAGCAGCAAAGCGGCAAAAAAGCGGCAGAGGTTCCTTCGGGGTCTGCAGTGCTCCTGGTGAGTCCTTTTCTGCGGCTTGGACGCGTTGTGCTGTTGTTAGAGGGCAGACAGGGACCGGCAGAAGGTGGCTCCGGGGTTCCCGGGGTTCGCTGGGCGGAGGGGGGGGGTCTGGTTGCCGGCGGGGTCGCGGTGCAGCTTCGGCGGGTCCCGCGTGGCTTGTAAGTGTGGCGCGGGGGGCCAGCAGGGCGGCGGGCGCAGCGCGGGGTCCCTGCAGCAGCGGTTTTCCAACGCGCTCGGCTGAGCACGCGGCAGCGGGGGGGGGGCAGGGGGGTGGCCAGCAGTACGTGCGTGGCTTGGCCATTTCCCTGCGGTTGCAAGACTGCGGCACTTGCGGGGGGAAGGGCGGCTGGGCAGCACGTGGGGTCTTAGGGTCCCCAGGGTGTCCGGGGAGGCGGCACGGGGCGGCTTTGCTGCCTTTGCTCAGGTCTCCGTTGCTTTTTAGCTGCAGAGCGCCTGGCGGGCAGCTCACGAGAGATACACAAAGGCAGCTCCGAGCCCCCTTGGCGAGGGCTGGGGGCTACAATGTTGATAACTCAGCTTTGCTGTTTTCACTACCCGCTTCTGCCTGCATGGTCCTCGGCTCCTCTCTTCTTCGCCGCCCACTGTTTCGTTTCTCCTTTTTCTTTTTTTTCTTTCTTTTTTCTTCTGTGCACTTTCCCTAATACTTTGAGCTCTCTAAATTTACTTTCCATTTCTCAGACGCCACTGAGACAACGATTTACAGACGTCTAGGTTTTTTTGGTGAAAATTCCCATCTCCAAACAATTGAGACGATATCCGGAATTACTGAGTTTTTCTGCCTGATTCAGGGTATGCTAAACTAACCTAATATAGGTTCAAGTCCAGGTTCGGGGCACCAAATATGGCGTTTGGGGTACTTTATATGATAAAGAAGGATGCACGCTCTTCTGAGATGGAGAACAAAGAGACTTATTTGAATTCGGGCGCTTTCCTTTATACTCTAGAACCTCGTGACCTCCTTAACCAACAGGGTTGTCCATTTCGGCTCATGCGCCCCTGGCATTCCTGCCCCGGGTACCTTGGACACGCCTCCTACAGGGCTGTGCTAAAACCAGCCTGGTTCACAACTGCAAACACCCCCCCTGCTTTTGGAAGCAGCATTTGACTGATAAGCTACTGGCTGGCCTGGAGAAATGGGACTGGCAGTCAAACTCTTTATTACTGTAAAAGCCCAGCCCAGTCCAACTTTCATGTGGCAGATTCTTCCAGACTTTCCTGGAGTGTGTAGAGCTTGTCCCGTGGAGCAGGGAGGCGTCTTCATGGTTACTGAGGGGCTGAGTTGCGCGGAGTTATATCAGTCTCCACTAATGTTTGTTTCTTTTGCCAGCTTTGATACAATTTGATGCAATTGCTTTACTAGAATTGCTTTGTTAACGTAATCAGAGGCTGAGATTGGATCCAGCTGACCCCAGGCTCCTCTCTGAGCGGGAGTTTAGAAAGCCAGGGAGTCCTTTCTGCACCTCGGGACTCAACAGCAGGAACTTCTCTAATAAACTTTTGTCTCAAAGCCTTCCACTCCCACCCACAACAATTTGGTGTAGTCGCAGGATGGCAAATGATTTTGAGAAACAGACGAAAGGCTTAACAGAATATTTACGGAGGCACAGTCACACATTAACACTGATGATCATTGGCCAGTGGATAACTGGGAGGAGTGGGAAAATATGCAAGGAAAATGTATTTAGTGGGGTGACAAAATGAAATCAAAAGAGATATATGCATAATGAAACTTTACGAGATCCACAGGCCCTGAGGAGACTGGTCCCTATGTGGGCAGAACTCTTGCATGACATGGTAAACCATGCAAGGCACAGGGGCTGGGAAAATCATGCTGTGGAACACACCAAAAGGAACCAGAAAACAACTGTGAAAACCTCTTCAAAGGCAGGTGAAGACTGTAAGCATAACCCACCCGAGAGAAAGAAAAATCAAACCCCTCTGTTCACTCACGAGAACAACGAAACGAACTGCAGAAAATAAAGTAGAAAGGCAAAGCACAGGTTCGAACTCCATCTGGCCACTTCTGTAAAGGGTAATCAAAGTGTTTTTATAAATGCATCAATAGCAAAAGGAGGGACAAAGAAAACCTGCATTCTTTGTTGGACCATGGGGTTTGGAGGAACATAAGTGCCAAAGATGAGGAAAAGGCTGAGGTACTTAACACCTTCTTGGCCTCAGTTTCAACAATAAGCAGGTTGTCCTCAGGACCAAGGGCCTCTGGAGTTGGCAGACAGGGACAGGAGGCTGAAGAGCCCCCCTGTAATCCAGGAGGAAGCAGTTGGTGACCTTCTGAGCCACTTGGATCCTCACAAGGTCTGTGGGGCCAGATGGGATCCAACCTGGGGTGATGAGGGAGCTGGTGGAAGAGCTCACCAGCCACTCTCCATCATTTCCCAACAGCCTGGCTCACTGGGGAGGTCCCAGATGATTGGAAGTTGGCCAGTGTGACCCCCATCCTTAAGAAGGGCCAGAAGGAGGATCCAGGGAACTCCAGGCCTGTCAGCCTGACCTTGGTACCCAGCAAGGTTATGGAGCAGATCTTCCTAAGTGCAATCCCACAGCACCTACAGGAGGGACAAGGATCAGACCCAGCCAGCACAAATCTAGGAGGGGTAGGTCCTGCCTGACCAATCTGATCTCCTTTTATGGCCAGGTGACCTGCCTGGTGGATGAGGGGAAGGCTGTGGATGTGTCCACCCAGACTTCAGCAAAGCCTTTGACACCGCTCCCATGGCACACTCCTGGCAAAACTGCAGCCAAGGCTTGGACAGGGGCACTCTGTGCTGGGTTAAGGGCCCAGGGAGTGGTGGGGATGGTGCTGCATCCACTTGGGATCCAGCCACTGGTGGTGTCCCCAGGGATCAGTGCTGGGCCCAGTCCCTGTTTAACATCTTTACTGATGATCTGGATGAAGGGATCGAGTGTACCATCAGCAAATGTGCAGATGACACCAAGTGGGGGGAGAGTGTCAATCTGCTGGAAGGCAGGAGGGCTCTGCAGAGGCACCTGGACAGGCTGGAGAGATGAGCCAAGTCCAAGGGGATGAGGTTCAACCAGGCCAAGTGCTGGGTCCTGCACTTTGGCCACAACAACCCCTGCAGCCCCACAGGCTGAGGCCAGTGGCTGGAGAGCAGCCAGGCAGAAAGGGACCTGGGGGGTACTCACTGACAGAGGCTGAACATGAGCCAGAGTGTGCCCAGGTGACCAAGAAAGCAAATGGATCCTGGCCTGGCTCAGGAAGAGTGTGGCAGCAGGAGCAGGGAAGTGATTCTTCCCCTGTACTTGGCACTGGAGAGGTCACCCCTGGAGTGCTGTGTCCAGCTCTGGACCCCACAGTTTAGGAAGGATGTGAGGGTGTTGGAGCAGGTCCAGAGAAGGGCAGTGAGGCTGGTGAAGGGACTGGAGCACAAGTGCTGTGAGGAGAGGCTGAGGGAGCTGGGCTTGTTGAGCCTGGAGAGAAGGAGACTCAGGGGAGACCTCCTCACTCTCTACAACTCCCTGACAGGAGGTTGGAGCGAGATGGGGGTCAGTCTCTTCTCCCAGACAACCAGCAATAGGACAAGAGGACACAGTCTTAAGCTGCACCAGGGGAGGTTTAGGTTGGACATTCAGAGAATGAATGATTGGGCATTGGAATGGGCTGCCCAGAGAGGTGGTGGAATCACCATCCCTTGAGGTGTTTAAGAAAAGACTGGATGTGGCACTTAGAGCCATGGTCTGGGTGACAAGGTGGTGTTGGGTCATAGGTTGGACTCGATGGTCTCAGAGGTCTTTTCCAACCTAGTTGATTCTGTGATTCCTTCACGACCCCTTGATTCCATGAGGTTTTGCAGTGGTAAAATGGCCCTTTTATTCCATGAGGTTCCGCATGTCACAATGGCCCCTTGGTTCCATGACTTTCCATGACTGTCCCAGGGTTCTTTTGGTTCCATGAGGCTTCTCAATGTCACAATATCCCCTTGGTTCCATGAGATCCCACAGTGTCACAATATCCCCTTGATTCCATGAGGTTCCACAGTGTCACAACAGCCCCTTGGTTCCATGAGGTTCCGCAGTGTCTGAGGGTTTCCTTTGGCTCCATAGGGCTGACACTGGGTTTGGAGACATAACAGATCTAATAATGGTTGCAGCAGAATGTGCCATAGAAATTTCTGTGTAACCAAACTGCCATGCAGAGAAACCAGCCAAGAAAAGAGACAATAAGGCAGGAACTTGTGTTAACAGAAGCAGCAAAGCAGGCAAAAGTGGGGTGTTACAAAGAATCACAGAATATGCTGAGTTGGAAGGAACCCATGAGGATCACCAAGTCCAACCCTTAGCCCTGCACAAGACCATCCCCAAGAGTCACACCTTGTGCCTGAGAGCGTTGTCCAAATGCTCCCTGAGCTCTGTCAGCTTTGGTGGTGTGACAGCTGCCCTGGGGAGCCTGTTCAGTGCCCAACCACCCTCTGGGGGAACAACCTCTTTCTAAGATCCAACCTAAACCTCCCCTGACACAGCTCCAGGCCATTCCCTCAGTCCTGTCCCTGGTCCCCCAGAGCAGAGCTCAGTCCCTGCCCCTCCTCTGCCCCTCCCCAGAAGCTGGACCTGCAGTGAGGTCTCCCCTCAGTCTCCTCTTCTCCAGCTGAACACACCAAGTGCCCTCAGTGTCCTCACACGACTTCCCCCCAAGGCCCTTCCCCATCTTCCTTGCCCTCCTTTGGACACTCTCTAATGGCTCAATCTCTCCCTTCCATTGTGTCTCTCCCCAAACTGCCCCAATGGTGCAGGTGAGGGCCGCCCCAGGGCAGAGCAGAGCGGGACAATCCCCTCCCTGGCCCGGCCGGCCATGCTGGGCCTGATGCCCCAGCACAGGCTTGGCCCTCCTGGCTGCCAGGGCACTGCTGACTCAGGGCCAACTGGCCACCCACCAGCACCCCCAGGGCCCTTTCCCAGCACTACTTTCCAGCCTCTCCTTCCCAGTCTGTCCGTCCATGCGGGGTTGCCCCATCCCAGGGCAGAATCCGGCACTTCCCCCTGGTGAAGTTCTGAGGGCTCCTAAAGAGCCGGGAGGTCACAGAATGTCACAGGGACTCCATGGTGACCTCCCAGGTGTCATCCTGAGGAGTCTCCTGGAATCAAGGGTCTATTATGACACTGCAGGGCCATTTGGAGTCAAGGGGCTGTGGTGATACTGTGGAAACTTGTGGAATGAAGGGACCACTGTGACACTGCAGAGCCTCATGTTATCAAAGGGTCATTATGGAATCACAGGTCCATCGTGACAGTTCAAGGCCATACAGGGTCAGAGGGGCAATTGTGACACTGTGGAACCTCACAGAATCAAATGGTCATTGTGTCACTGCAGGGGCTCATGGAATAAAAGGAAACATGGGCAACTGCAGAAACTCATGGAATCAAGGGATCATTGTGATATTGGAAAACACTGTGGAATCAAAGGGCCATTGTGACACTGTGGAAACTCACGGAATAAAGAGGACATTGTGACACTGTGGACCTCATGGAATGAAAGGAAACATGGGAAACTGCAGGAACTCATGGAATCATGTGTCATTCTGATACTGCGAAACATCATGGAATCGAGGGGGCCATTGTGACACTGCAGGGCCTTAAGGAACCAAAGGGAACCTGGGAAACTGCTGAAACTCATGGCACCAGTGGCCATTGTGACATGGAGGGCCTCATGGAACCAAAGGAACCCTAAGACATCTTGGAACTCCATGGAATCAACGGACCATTGTGACATTGCGGATCCTCATGAAATCAAGGGGTCAGTTTGACACTGCAGGACCTCATAGAGCCAAAGAAATCCAGGGACACTGTACATCCTCATGGAATCAAGGGTGCATTTGGCTTTTGTAGCCTCATTGAACCAAAGGAATCCTTAGATATTTTGAAACCTCATGGAATCAAACGACCATTTTGACTCGGAAAAGCCTCAAGGAACCAGAGGGGCCTTGGGAGAGTGCGTATCCTCATGGAACCAAGGGCCACTGTGACACTGCAGGGCCTTCTGGATCCAAAGACACCTTATGACCCTGTGGAAATTCGTGTAATGAAGGGACCACTCTGACACTGAGGAACCCCCTGGTCTCAGGCAGCCACTGTGACACTGCAGGGCCTCATGGAGTTGAGGGCCCACTGTGGTGCTGTAGAACCAACACGGAATCAATGGGACAGTGCAGAACCGCATGAAGTCAAGCGACTACTGTGAACACTGCAGAATCTCGTGGAATCAGAGTCATTCAGACACTGCAGGGCCCTATGGAGCCATAGGAACCACCATGACACTGAAGAACCTCATGGAACCATAGGAACACTGGGACACTGCAGAACCTTGTGGAAACAAGGGGCCTTTGTGACACTGAGCAGCCACATGAAATCAAGCGGCTCTTGGGACACTGCAGGGCCTCGTGGAACAAAAATACCCTTGGAGACTGTGGAACCTCGCGGTGTCAAGGCTCCATTGTGACATGTCAGGGCCACATGGAACCTAAGGAAACTTGGAGCATGGCAGAACCTCATAGAGTCAAGGGGTCCTTATCACAATACAGACCCTTATGGAGCCAAAGGGACCCGGGGGCAGTGTGGAACCTCATGGGATTAAGGGGCCGTTGTGAAACTTCAGGGGCTCATGGAATCAAGAGTCCACTGTGACATGTGGTGCCTGATGGAACCAAAGGAGCACTGAGACATTTTTGTCATCTTATGGAGTCAAGGAGTTATTTTTACACTTCAGAAATTTATGGAGCAAAAGGGACCCTGGCAAACTGCAGAACCTCATGGAATCAAGGGACCACTGTGACACTGAGGAGCCTCATGGAATCAAAGGGCCATTGTGATATGTAGGGCCTCATGGAACCAAAGGAATCCTGGGAAACTGCAGAAACACATGGAATCAAGTGGCCACTGGGACACGCGGGGCGTCATGGAATCAGGGGAACCCTGGGACACTGCAGAACCTCACGGATCAGGAGGCCATTGTGACACTGTAAGACCTCTTTGAACCAAAGGGGCCTTGTGCTGGGCTATCACAGGCCAGGGCAGGGGCAGTTGGAGAGCCCCTGGCCCAGCCCTGAGTCATGGGCTGAGCCATCAGCTCCTGCAGAGAGAAGAGACCTCACAGGCCCTTCCCCAGACACCTTCCTCCTGTTGGCCTGTCCCCTCCAAGGGCAGAAGTGACCTCACAGTCCCTTCACAGCCACCAGCTTCCTACTGGATAGTGAGTTCCTGAAGTACAACTGATCACACAGCGCCGTACCCAGCCTTCACCCTCGTTTTTGTGACCTACGACAGGACCAGAGAAAAGGAAGCTTGGTTCATCAAATCTATCCAACAGATTTCCTAACAGACATCCAACAAGCCCATTGGGTGGGGGTGGGTTGCAGAGACCTTCCTGCAGGGCCAGCACTGCCCAGGGACAGCCAAAGGCTTGGGCTGGGACCAACAGCGCTGCGGCCACGAGCACCAACACAGCAGGACAGGGGCTGCTCTGGGCAAAGGGAACTGCAGCCCAGCCAACAGCCAGGGCAGTGCTGCTCAGGGGGCTCTGCCAGCCTCTGCTATTCTGGGACTCAATTAATTTTCTTTGACAGAGAGGCAGAAATAGAACTGTAAAATGCACCAGCATAACACGGCAGTTCTGAGGATCATCTCTCCTACTGAAATCATGGAAGTCTACTGAACAAATTTGAGGAAACAGGTTTATGGTATATGGCCATGTCATTTGCTGGGCCACAAGGAGGGGGATGTTGGGTACAGTATCAAGGGATCAGTTGTGCCTCAGGAACTCATCACCCAGTAGGAAGCTGATGGCTGTGAAGGGGCTGTGAGGTCACTTGTGGCACAAGGCCCCTGGCTGGCACAGGCCCTGGGAGATCCCCTCTGCCCAAGGGCCTGGGCTCCCTCCAGCAACGGGGCTTCTCTTTGGGCTGCCCCGTCCCTCGTGCTGAGCGCAGGATGAGACGGCAGCAGGCACAGCTGGACCTGTCTGTGCCAGCAGCTGAAAGGAGCAGCCTGGGCAAAGCAGGGGAGGCTGCTGCTGGCAGGGCACAGCAAAGGGCCCGGGAAGGCTGGGCACTGGCACCCCCTTGTCCTTCCCTCAGCGTCACCCCCCCAAGGCAGTGCCCCCGGCAGAGCCCTGAGCGAGGCGTGAGGGACAGGATCTGCCTTCCCCGGGCTGGGGAAAGCATGGCTCTTCCTGTGATTTTCCTCTAGTCTAGACAGTACATTAGGAATGTTGTCTCGTGGAATCAGGGAACCATTGTGACACTACAGGGCCCCAGGAACTCTTTTGCCCACGACGAGGGTCAGCACAAGAGACACCGACAACCAACTTTAGAGAACAAGTGTGTAATTTTACTGCAGTGCAAAGCAGCAAAGAATGACAAAAGGCTGAGCTCAGTAATGCACCTCATCGTTCCTACAAAGAGTGCCTGGAGTGATTAGAAAAGATCCCTGCCCAGCTGCCCTCATCTGTTCCCCTCAGCCAGGCCCGCACGGCAGCGGGGGGCCCCGGTCACAGCCAAGGCTTGGAGAACCCCTCCCGGCACGGGAAATCCTGCCCAGGGCATCCACTCGTAGGGAGGGTTCCATCTCTGCTGGGAGGGGGTCCAGCTTTTCTGCCCTTGGATAAACAAGCTCACAGAGCTACGAGTGTGCAAAACCATCTGGCTCCCTTCTCCTCCTGGTTCCACCCAGAGCCTGGCCAGGGATTAAGGGGAAAACCAAGGCAGTCAACCTGCCCATCTGCTGCCAAACAGGCCACACAGCCACTGCCATGGCCTTGACCACTCTCTAAAGACAGAAAGATAAAGATCACATTTTGCTCACAATCAGACATAAGATTTGATTAACGAACACATACAAATATCATTCACTAATGAGCCCAGACTCACAGATCTCACTGATAAGCACATTTATTTGGTTCATGGGCAGATACACGGGTAGTCTATCCACACTACATCTTTGACCAACAAACATACACAGTTTGAGCTAAGGAGCAAATACAGGGATAAATACACTGTTAGGTTGGAAGGTTCATCTAGAGCTCAGCTTGGCTCAGGGCCTGTTGTTCAGCCTCAGCACTTCAGTGACAGACAGACAGGGCTTTATATTACACACACAGTTTCCATGTTCATTACATATTCTCCCTTACTTAAGACACAGACATCACTTTGCTTTACACAGTCACACCCCCTATTGCAAGTCCTTAGTTGGTCCTTTGGGGTCTCCTTCAGGGCTCTCTGGTGGGTTTTTTGGCATCTGGTGCCCCCCAAAGTTGAGGTGTCCACTTCTTGACCTTGGTTCTGAGCAGACACAGTGTCATTACCTTTCACCACAAGACTGGAACGTTTGGGTTTGATCTTCTCTGGGTCCACAGAGCTCAGCTTCCATCCTGTTTGCTTAGTTACATCCCTGATCCAATTCTCCAGGACCTCTCCAAGATTCTAGTTTTCCTTCCTTGGCCATAGAGAAATGTGGGAGCAGTCTTCTAGATCCCACATCAAATCCCCCCTTTTTCCAGACTAAGCTCCTGAAGGGATAGAGTGTCTTAGGAGCTTTATTTCATTTTACAGCTCAAGGCATTAGAACAACTACAGCACTGAATCCTGATGCAAGCTGAAATATAAATGCCCTTCCAGCTTTGGGGCAACCCTTCACAGGTGTTATTTCCACACGGCCAACACCACCCCGTTCCATTGGGGACCGGCCAAGGATCAGTCATTTCCCCAGCAGGAAGGGTTTGAGGACATTGGGGGTGATTTCCCACAAACGGGCCACTCTCATTAACACAGTCCAGTTCTCCTGTCCCTTTAGTGGGGGTCACAGCTTTGGACACAGGCAGGATTGTCAGAGATGGTGGGGGGTACTTGCACACTCACTGCTGGGTCTCCTGTTTGGGGAACACAAGTGCTCACCCAGGGACCAGGAATCATTTCTTGCCAGAATAGGGGAGGCAGAAATGGGGAATGGCTTCCTTGTCTTTCCAGGTAAAGGAGGGCACACCCAACAATCCCTTGGAGGCAACACTTGGGTCACATTTGAGACTAAAAGGAGATGTAAATTTTGCTCCCAAGTCAAGACCCAATTCACTATTGGCAGGAGAGCCAAAGCAGACTGAAGCATTTGGTTTCTTCTCAGACAACCTCTCAATTACCCAAGGGGCTCTGGCCTTTGGAATTCTGCAATAATGCATCCCTGATTTGACTTGTTGTACCCCTTCTACAGTCAAGTGGGCACCTCTGTCTGGTGACATTCCCAAATGTACCTCAAATCCAGGGATTCTTGGATTCAACAGTATTCCACTCACTTCCCCAGCCCGGCTGGTGTGACAAGGAAAAGCCTCTGGCCACCCAGAGAAGGTATCCCCCAAGACTAGGAGATCTTTACACCCCCCTTTTCTGGGCAATTCAGTCACATCCATCTGCCAATATTCACCTGCAACATTTCTACATTTCCCATCACCTATTCCCACTTCACTGGCAGGGCTTGGATTATTTCTCTTCCACACACCCCACTGCTGACTCACTGCTTGTACAACTGGGGTCAGCTTTGGACCTAGAACCCACTTGTGCAAACGTTACAGTGCAGAAACAAATACAAACACAAAACAATGATCAGTGGATAAAACAAAGCCAGAGACCAAATTGGGGAACACCAAATACCCACCCAAAGAGCTGGAAGATCCACACGTCTTAGAGGGACAGGATTCCCCAAAAGAATGCCTTATTATCCAGTGGGATCTTCCCCCATCCCAGACCAGTCTGGAGATCTGTGCTCTTCTCCAGGAAAGTCCTGGGGCCGGCGTGAAGATCCAGAGATCCCTCGGATCCACGGGAGATCAGGCAGAGGGTCCCATCTGGGGCCAGAAATGGTCCCCAAAAGCAGCAGAAAGCAACTCCTTAACCCCAGCTGGGAGGTGTTAAGAAGCAGGCATTCTTTAGGGCAGCGTGCTGGATGCCTGCAGGAGAGTTCTAATCCAGCCTGCTCAGGGACACAGGCAGGGCTTTGGATTACACACACTGATTCCAGAGGCCTTGGATATTCCCCCTTACTTAACACATGTCCATTACTGTGCTTTACACAGTCACACCCCTATTGCAAGTACCTATTTGGTCATTTGGGGTTTTCTTTGGGGGTCTCTAGTGGGTTTTTTGGCATCTGGTGCCCCCCAAAGCTCAGGTGTCTGCTTCTTGACCTCAGTCCTCAGCATCACTGGTTTTCCCCACAGAGACTGTCACGTTTGGTTTGATCTTCTCTGGGTCCCCAGAGCTCAGCTCACATCCTGTTTGCTTGAGTTACAGCCCTGATCCAATTCTCCAGGACTTCTCTAAGATTCTATTGTTCCTTATTTGGCCAGAGCAGAATCTTGGGAGCAATGTTCTACTTCTCCCAAACCAAGGCTCCCCCTGCACCATCCACTGCCAAACAAGGCCACACATCCCTGCCATGGCCTTGACCACTCTCTAGATACAGAAAGATAAAGATCAGATTTTGCTCACAATCAGACATATTTCATTAATGAACAGATACAAACAGGATTCACTAATGAGCTCAGACTAACAGATCTTCCTAATAAGCACACCTGTTTGGTTCAGGAGCAGATACACAGGTGGAGTCCCATCACACCCCATTTTTACCAACAAACAGACCCAGTTTTAGCTCATGAGCAGATACATGGAGACACAGCCCATTAGGTTGGAAGGTTCATCTAGAGCTCAGTTTGGCTCAGGGGCTGTTGTTCAGCCTCAGCACTTCAGTGACAGCCACACAGGGCTTTACATCACACACACTGTTTACATGTTCATTACAGAGTCTTGCTTACTTAATACAGACACTTGTAGGCAACACTTGGATCACATTTGGCACTAAAAAGAGATGCAAATTTTCCTCCCACGTCAACAGTGTTTGAACTGTTGTCAGAAGAGCAAAACAAGAGTGAAGCATTTTGTTTCTGCAGTCAAGTGGGAACCTCTGCCTGATGACATTCCCAAAGGCATCCCAAATACAGGGAGGATTGCATTGAACAGGATTGCAGTCTCTTTCCCAACCTGCTTAGTGCAACAAGGAACAGCCTCTGGCCACCCAGAGAAGGTATCCCCCAAGACTAGGAGATCTTTACACCCCCCTTTTCTGGGCAATTCAGTCACATCCATCTGCCAATATTCACCTGCAACATTTCTACATTTCCCATCACCTATTCCCACTCCACTGGCAGGGTTTGGATTATTTCTCTTCCACACACCACACTGCTGACTCACTGCTTGTACAATTGGGGTCAGTTTTGGACTTATAACTCACTTGTGCAAATGTTTCAATACTTTGCTTCGCTCCAAGGAATACCCTCACGTTCCCCATCCACCAGGTCACACCAGATTGGTTCAGGGACTATTATTTGCCCACTTGGGGTAACTGCCCAGCCTCCTGGAGCAAATTTACTCCTGAGGTTTCAAGGAGTTGACAATCCTTAGCACCACACTAATTTTCTTCTACTGGGAAAAGGATCTCTGTCAGGATCTCTGACCTGGTGGTGGGGAGTTCCTGTGCATCCAGAGAATTGTTTTCCATTCTGGACAAAGCTGCCCCCACTGGGAAACAATTCCCAATCAGGACTTTCCAAGGGGCTGTCTCCTAAGTCAGCTCTGCCCGAACACACTTCTCCTCTAGTCTGGAAGCAATCCCGCTCTGGGCTTCCTTTGCTGGGGCTGGGGCAGTTGACAGATTGCTTCTTTCCTTCCTGGCCCAGCCTCCCTTGTCCTTGGAGAATTTCAAAGCCCAGGGAGGCTCCTGGGTCTGGACTACTTGCACTTTGTGTTTGGGATACCCCATATCCACTCAGCCCAAGGAAATTCCACAGTGCCACAGTCTGACCCCAACATTGCTGCTCAGCATCAGTGGCTATCAAAATATCATCCACCCACTGGAATAAGGCTCCAAGAGGGTTTTGACTTCTCCTTTCCTCCAGTCCCTTTGCCAATTGAGTTCCAAATATTGGGGGGCTATTTTGAAACCCCTGCAAGAGGACCACCAAAGTCAGATGGGTTTTCCTCAGTCAGATGCATTTTCCCATTGGAAAGCAAAAAGCTCTTGACTTTCCCAACTCAAAGGGATACAGTAGAAGGCAGCTTTCAAATCTAATCCTGTGAAACATATTAAACTCTCATTTAGGGGAGTTAGCAAAGGGTAAGGATTCGCCACGACTGCTTGTATATCTTCTACTCTGTTCTTTATAGCTCTAAGGTCTGGGACTATCTGGCGTAGCCTTCCATGCACCTGCTTGACTGGCAAAATTGGAGCATTCCATTTAGATTCACATTCTTTTCACAAGCAGAATTTCATCAGTTTTTCTACAAAGGGTGAGAATCCCTTACAACTTTCTCTTTACAAAGGTATTGCTTTGGCCTCACCAACCCCACTCCAGGTTTCACTGGAATTCTCACGGGTTCTGCTCTTTTGGATCATGGAGGCACCTCTCCAGCCCATCCTGTTGAATCACTGCATCCCCAAGTGACATTGGCAGATGGATTACTTCTGCTTTGGAGACTCTCATGCAAAACTAGAAACTTCCACAGAATTAGGCTCTGCAATAATAACCTATATTTGACCATTTTTAAATTGGATTGTGGCATTTCATTTTGCCAAGAGATCTCTCCCAAGCAGAGGCTTTGGGGAATTGGGGAAATACAAAAACTGGGGAGCCAACCACTGTTTTCCCAATTTAAAAGCTACAGGATTAAAAATGGCCCAGTTTCCCAGTTCCCTGGCACACCAGACAATTGTTCTACAATTGTCCCTTGAGTTTCATTTTCCCGGATTTAACACAGAGGAACAAGTTCCCACAGCCACAAACAATTGTGCTTAGCTTGGCTGGAACCAGAGGTTCTGATGGGGAAGAATCCTCTGGTGCCCCCTCAGTCGTCTTCAGTGATGCCAGGAGAGGGTTCTGAGGGTTCTGAAGTTTCAGTTATGGACAATCCCATTTCCAGTGTCCATCTTTCTTACAGGATGCACAGGGATTGATCCCAAGTCTCCTGGGGGGATGTTTGAAGTAGGCTGCCCATGCTCTCGTCCTCTTCCTCTCCCCGGGGGCACCATTTCCTCAGGGATTCCTTCCAGAACTGCAGCTCCTTCCTGCTGAGTTGATTCCTGCTGATTCTCCCAACCTCCAACAATGTCCCCAAATTAGACTGATCGTGTCCTTCAGCTTGATTTTCCTTTCCGGGCTCACACCAAGGGCTCTGAGGGCGCTGCATTCACACCACAATCTTTCTGCCATTTCACAGGTTCTGCAAAGGGAAAAACACATCACCAGACATAACCTCCTTCCACTTCTGTTCCCCTTCTAAAACAGCATCAGCTGTAACAATGGGTTCTAATTCAATGTTCCAGAACAGCCACCCATTGATTCCAACACTCCATTAAATTCTCCCTGGGAGCTGTTCCTCCGGGGGGGCCGCCAATCTTCATCCAATATTGCAAAGTGCAACCAAGGGGGACTTCTTCAAAATTCCCCCTTCAGATTGCCCACTTCCCAGCTCCAAAGAGTAGACCCAAAATGTTACAATACAGAAACAAAGACAAGGACAAAACAAGAGTGATCGATAAAACAAAGCAAAGACCAAATTCCAGAATACCAAAGAACCCACCCAAAGGGCTGGAAGATCCCCAGGTCTCAGATGAGCAGGATTCCCAAAATACCAAAGAACCCCCCAGTGCGCTGAAAGATCCATACGTTTGACAGGGGCAGGATTCCCAAAAAGAATGCCTTGTTATCCAGTGGGATCTTACCTGTGTCCCAGACTGGGCTGGGGATCTGTGCTCTTCTGCAGCAAAGTCCTGGTGCTGGCGTGAAGATCCAGTGATCCCTCAGATCCGCGGCAGATTGGGCAGAGGTGTCCTGCCTGGGGGCCAAAAATTACACTGAAAAGCAGCAGAAACCAACTTCTTCACCCCAATTTGGAGATGTTAAAAAGAGTATTCTTCTTTATTCAGCTTCTGGGCGTTCAGAGGAGAGCTCCTCTAATCCACCGTGCCAAAGGACAGACAGGGCTTTTTATTACACACATTGTTTACATGTGCATTCGACAGTCTTGTTTACTTAATACATATTCATTACCCTGCTTTACATAGTCACACCCCTATTGGAAGTCCTTTTCTGGTCCTTCCGGGCCTCCTCTGTCATCTTGACCTCAGTTCTTGAGCAGCACAACATCATTGTGTTTCACCACCAAAAATAAAGTTTGTTTATGTGGGTACACAGGGCTTAGTTTACATCCTGATGGTTTGGGACACCCCTTATCTAATTCTCTAGGACTTCTCCAGGATTACATTGTTCCTCATTTGGGCACTCCAGGGGACTGGGAGGAGAGTTTCTATTTCTTCTCTCAACGGTTTGATGGAGACCATGAGGAGCTGGGAACTCATTGCAGGGACAGGAGGGAGCAGTTGGGAAGTAATGGGCAGGTGGGGAAGAGAACTGTTCAGAGAACAGCTGAGATACAGCTCGAGCAAGCTGAGAACTAAACTGTCATTTGGGGTCATCCCAGATTGATTGGATTTCAGAAATTATTCAATTACAGGTGCCACCTCCTCCAGCCAAGCCCAGGAGATCAACCTCCTCAGCAGCTGCAAGAGCGGGATGTTCATGTGCCTGCTGCCATCTCCCAAAAGCCATTATCCCACTCCTGCTGAGAAGATGGGCAAGATGAGCATCTACCTCACAAGATCTGCTGCCGGAAGAAGAGCGTGTCCCAAAGGATGTCCTCAGCCTTCTCAGAGGGGACGTCGGATCCACTCCAGGGATGGTCCCAGCCCTTCCCAATCTGGACTGGGCACCAGCTCCAACTCTTCCCTCGAAAACAAACAAGAAATTCATGAACAGAGATTACAAACCAAAAGTGGAAACAAGAAAAAAAGGTAAACTGTTAACATTCTGTCATGGTTCTGAGGAAGGCCCAACCCGTCCAGGCCAAAGAAAAACCCCACCTCCCCCAGCTCAGGAAAACCCAGGCCTTCTCCCTGCCCTGCTGCGTTGGCCCAAAGAAAGGCTCCTAAGCCAAGGCAGCCCAAGCCTTCCCTGGCCTGCAGCCCAAAGCAGCTGGTGTTCTGCAGCCCCGCCTTCGCTCCCCCCACGGGGGTTTGTTTTTGGCAGGCTGGCTGCCCCTGCCCCAGCCCTGCCCAGCAAAGGGGCAGTGGCAGAGGCTGGTGGCAGAGCCGGGCTCCCATTTCACAGCCAGCCCAGAGCACCCGCCCACCCTCCTGCCAAGAAGCAGCTTGGCAGCCGGCTGAAGAATTCCTCAGGTTCCCCGCCAGCAAAGGGGGAACCTTGGGTGCCCAGTCAGGCTGAGCAATGCCCGCGTCCGGGAGCACCCCCTGGGTGTGGACTCATCTGCAAACGGCGTGTGGAGCACGGCTTGGAGGAAGGGGCCAGAATCAAAGTCCATCATCCTCAGCTCGCCGGCGTCCGGGTCAGCTAAGAGCTTGTCATCCTTGACGTCGTCCTCCATGTCTCCAGCAGCAGGCCCACCCGGCACAGCTTCTCCAGAGGCCCCTTCTCCTTCCCTGGGGGCCAGACCAGGCTGTCAGCGTTCTGCCGAGGGCCCAGCTGTCTGTGAAGCGGGACCAGCAAAACCAGGTTGGATGGTGGCCACCAGCAGCACTTGGAAGAGCGGGTCTGCAGCCCAGCTCCAGCACAAAGAGGGGCGTGTTCCCGTGTGATGACCCCCCCCCAGTGCTACAGGTTGACAAAAAAGTCTGGTTTTCTTTGCTTCTATTGCCAAGAGATGTGTGGAGGTGTTACTTGCCAGGCCCCTGGATCAAAGTGAGCACGTGGATCTCTCCCGTCTTCTAGGGCAGGGGAATGCTCTGCACCCAAGGATGGCACAAAAGGTCTTCCAATGCTGGCCTGTCCGAGGGGCGGATGGACAAACACCACCTGATAAGGTCCTGGCAGCCTGGGGGGAAAATGGCCGGTCAGTTGGAGAAGGATCCTGTCCCCTCTGTCCCACTGTCCACGTGCCCAGGCTGTGCTGGCTGTGCTCAGAGTTGTGCCCAAACTTCTCCATCGATTCTCCCTTTTGGAGGAGAGCAGGATGGCAGGACACAGGCCACCTCCTCCAGCCACCCATGGGACACAAACAGCTTCAAGAGCGGCGTCCTCGTGAGCCCGCTGCCCTCTCCCAACACCGTTATTCTCCCTGTGCCACAAAGATCGGTATCCACCTTCAGAGACCCGTGGTGGGAACAGGAGCTGGTCCCAGATGGTCTTGGGGCCTTTGCAGAAAGGGTGCTTCCCGCAGACCATCTGGTAGAGCAGGATGCCCAGGGACCAGATGGTCGCCTCCTCGCCGTGGTAGCGTTTCAGGTAGATCCACTCTGGCGGGCTGTATGACAGTGTTCCTACGGAATACAGACGCAGTTCATCAGCTGGATGCTGCCTGTTCCCAGAGCCTCACCCCAGCATCCCTGGCAATGTGGGGCCTGCCCCAGTGGCACACGCTGTGACCCACTGCCTTCTCGCCGGCCCCTGACTCTTGGTTACAAACTCGGGGTTGGAGAAGAAGCCGCTGGTGTCCAAGAGGGCAGCGGAAGCCCTGGCAAGGCCCAACCATCACATGCAAGGGAAAAACCCCTCCAGTGGTGGGGCAAAGCCGTGCCTTCTCCCCGCCCCACTGCACTGCCCCCAACAATTCATCCTAAGCCAAGGCAAACAAGGCAAGCAGAGCAGCCCAAGCCCTTCCTCGCCTGCACACCAAGCCAGCTGGTGCACAGTTCTGACCCTCTTCTCTGCTACCCTCCCGGGGGTTTTGCTCAGGCTGGCTCCCCCCTGCCCCACACCCAGCCCGGGACAGGGTGGGTGGCACAGGCTGTCGGCAAGGCCAGGGTCTTTCTCACAATAACCCCCCGGCCCCATCCAAAAGCAACTTGGCTGAAGAACTAATCCTGTTCCCCCTCGGCCAAAGGGGCGATCTCCGGTGCCACACCCGGGCATGGCCATGCGATGCCCGGCACCAGGAGCATCCCCCGGCTGTGGGCTCACCTGCAAACCGGGTGTAGACCGTGTCCCGAAGGAAGGTGCCGCATCCAAAGTCCAGGAGCTTGGTCTCGCCGGTGGCCAGGTGGAGGAGGATGTTCTGGGGCTTGATGTCCCGGTGCAGGACGCCGCAGCTGGTGCAGTGCCGCACGGCCTGCAGCACCTGGCGGAACAGCCCCCACGTCATCTCCTCCGGCAGGAACCCCCACGCCCTGATTAAGCCAGAGAGGTCCTGAGACGGCTTCGGATGCTCCATCACCAACAAGAAACCGTTGGGGAGCTCGAACCACTCCAGCAGCCGGATGACACCAGCAAAGCCATTGGACACCTTGTCCAGCAGCACGATCTCCAGGGGGGCCCGGGTGCCGTCAGGCTGCGGGGGGACCACGGGGTCGTCAGTGGGGCTGATGCCGTGCCTGTCTGCCTGCTACCCCTCCGCCAGCCCTGGATGCTCCCCGGCCCCCACCGAGCCCACGCCCACTGTCCCTCCCGAGAGGGAGAGTCCCGGCGGCTTCCACCCTGCCGGGCCTCGGCTCGTCCCCGCCCGGCCCGCCCCGCCCCGCTTTCTCCCGCTGGCCCCGCTCGCTCACCAGCTCGCCCAACCGCCGGATGCCATCCCGGGACACGGCTTTGATGGCCACCTGCAAGCCAAGGGCAACGGCGGCTTGAGCTCGCCGCCCGGCCCGCTCTCCTCCTCCCCCTCCTCCTCCTCCCTCCTCCCCCTCCTCCTCCTGCTCCACTCACCGGGGCTCCGTCCGCCAGGCGGGTCCCCGCGTAGACGCGCCCGAAGCCGCCGCTGCCCAGCAGCGAACGCAGCCGGTAGCGCTCGTGCAGCGGCTCCTTGGCCTTCGGGGCGGGCGAGACGTGGCCGTCAGCGTTCGGGCCGGGGCCCGGCACGGCCCCCGAGCGCCCCTCGAGCGGCTCGGGCCGGGCTTTCCCAGCCGCAGCGGCCAGCGGCGGCTCGCTGCCGGCGGCCGAGCTGGCGAGCGGCGGAGCTCCGGCCGGGGAAGCCGCCGACGAGGCGGCAGCGGCCGCGGCGGCCGCGTCCCCCGCCGGCCCCGGCAGGCGCCGGGCTCGAGCCAGGCGGAGCCAAGGGGCGGCGAGGCCGAGCCCGTCCCACAGGCAGCCCCACAGCAGCGCCCAGCAGCGCCACAGCCGGCGCGCCGGGAGCCGGGCGAGGCCGGCACCGCGCCGGGCCACCCAGGAACGGGGACGGGGCGGCCCCGCCCGGCAGAGGGGAACGGCCGGGGCCATGGCCCGGGCCGGCAAGGGGATGGGGAGACCGGGAAGGGGACAGGGACACCGGCACAGGGACACGGGGACAGGGACACCGGCACAGGGACACCGGCACAGGGACACCGGCACAGGGAGAGGAGGAGGAAGAGCACGAGCAAGAGTCAGAGCGAGAGCGCGTCGCTAGAGTCGCTGCTGCCGCCGCTGCTGCCGCCGAAGCGCTGGGGCCGTTGGTCCGTTGGTCTGTTTGTCCGTTCCCCGTTGGCCCCCGCGAGCCCCGGGGGCAGCCCCGGCCGCTCCGCTCCCAACCAGCCCCGGCCGCAGTCACGGAGCTCCCCTTCCTCCCGCCCCCACGCCAAGACCACGGGCTTTTGGAGCTGCTTCGCTTTAGTTCAACTTCTTTGCTGCCAACTTTGCAGCTTCCCGCCGCTGCTCGGACCCCATCCCGGAGGACGATCGGCAGGGGAAACGCAGCCCTTCGGGGCAGCGCTGCTCCCCGACCACACCAGGGCTCTTCCTCTTTTCCTGCCCGCTTCGAGGGAAAATCGGCGACTGCAGAGAGGATCACGAAGAAGAGAATTAGAAGACTCTTCTTGCTGCCATTTGGATGCCAGTCCCTCCTAATAAATGCAGGCTTAATTTGGAATGGACACGATGTAGCAGCTTTTTCAGCACCCAATATTTAACAGCTGCCTTTCAGGGGACAATGGGAAAAGGGGGGGAGAACGGGGCAAAAGGGGGCCTGGAACCTCCAAAGGGACCGAGGAAGGGGCTGAGACTGTGAAACCGAGCAGGGCAGGGGGAAGAAACACCCTCAAACCGAGCTGGGGGGGGCTGGGGAATGTGGGGATGATGGGAAAGGGGTGGGAGAGGGGAGAAAAGGGGTGTTGGACAGTGGGCAGAGGGACAGAGGGCAGGGGGTTCCCACATGGGTCCCCCCTGTCCCCCATCACTTGAGCCCTGGAGCGGTTCCCTGGGGCTCTGGGAGGGGGCAGATCCGCACTGGGAATGTCCACTGCTTCTGTAACCCTTTGTGTGCTTGCTCTGGTCACGATTGCCCACAGGTGCCCAACCCCCCTGTCCATCCCTGGGGGGCTGATGGGGGACTCCCCCACCCAGTAACTGGTGCTGCAGCAGCTGTGGGGCAGAGGGGGGTGGGAAAGGGGGGTCCGGGGTGGCCCCCTGAGCTCCCAACCTGCTGGGGGGGCTGAGGGCTGCTGGGGGGGCACCCCCTGACCTGTGTCCCTGCACACACGGGGCTGTTCCAGGTCCTGGGAAAAGCCGAGTGAACGGCCCCGACCGGGAGAGGTTCCTGCCCGGGTACATCTACAACTGGGAGCAGCTCAGGATCTTCAGCAGAGATTTGGGCACCTGGGGGGGGACACCCTGTGTGGGGAGACCCAGGCCAGGCACTGGAACAGCCAAGGGGAGTTCCTGGAGAACAGACAGGATCAGGGGACATGAACTGCTGGCACAACTACGAGAATGTGGCCCCATTTGCCCAGCCTGGGAACCCCCATTTTGGGGTAATCTCCCCCAAATCCTCCCAAATATTCCCCTGAATCCCCAAATGCCCCCAAATCCCAGTAAAATGGTGAGGCTTTAGATGTCTTTGTTGAATGTCTTTGTTTTAAATTTAACAAATCAGCTCTTCCCACTGAATTTCCCAGGTCAGTTTGTGACCCCCTGGATGTTTCTCCCACTGTGTTCACCCGGGTGCCTGCGGGGAACAAGGAGGATGTGGAGACCACCAGCCAGGTGTCTTCCCAACGTGGATGCTCCAATGGGTGATGGAGTTGGAGCAGCAGACAAAGCTCTTCCCACAGTCAAGGCACCTTTAGGGCTTCCCTTACTGGTGGGTCCGTTGGTGTGAGGTCAAGCCAGAGCTCGGGGTGAAGCTCTTCCCACACTCCTCACACTTGTAGGGCCTCTCCCCTGTGTGTGTCCACTGATGCTTGAGGAGATCTGAGCTGGTTTGAAAGCTCTTCCCACACTCAGAACACTTGTAGGGCCGTTCCCTGGTGTGGATCTTCTGGTGGCAGATCAGGCTGGAGCTGTCGCTGAAGCTCTTCCCACATTCCCCACACGTGTAGGGCCTTCCCCCACTGTGGATGTGCTGGTGGTAGATCAGGTGAGAGCTCTGGCTGAAGCTCTTCCCACACTCCCCACACCTGTAAGGGCCTCTCCCCGCTGTGGATGCGCTGGTGGGTGACAAGGTGGGAGTTGCAGTTGAAGCTCTTCCCACAGTGGGTGCAGAGGAAGGGTCTCTCATCTGTGTGAGTCCGCTCATGCAGGAGGAGATTCCCGCTGCTCTGAAACCTCTTCCCACATTCCAAGCACTTGTAGGGCCGTTCTCTGGTGTGGATGATCTGGTGGGTGAGGAGGTGGGAGCTCTGGCGGAAGCTCTTCCCACATTCCCCACACGTGTAGGGCCGTTCTCCCGTGTGGATGTGCTGGTGGGTGGGGAGGGCAAAGCTCTTGATGAAGCTCTTCCCACATTCCAAGCACTTGAAGGGCTTTTTCCTAGTGGGAGGCTGCTCATGGACATCCAGGTCAGGGCTCTGGCTCAAGCTCTGGTCGCCTTCCCGGCACGGGCTGGCTCTTTCCTCCTCAGAGCACCGTGGGCTGGCTTTGGAGCCCCTCCTCCAGGGGGATCTCCAGGCCTTTCCCTCCCCGCTGCCTTCCTGCACCGTGGAGCCCTTCAAAACGACCTCTCCCACCAGGCTCTGCCGGGGGGATTTGTCCTCCGGGCTCTCCGTCCTCAGCTCAGGGCCTGGGGCAGGAAGGAAGAAGGACAGGGAGGGGATTTGCCTCCGGCCCAGAGGGAAGGCCAAGGACATCCCCCCAACTCTGGCCCCGGCAGGACAGCGGCAGCAGCGGGGTTGTCCTGCAGCCGGGGGCCATGCTCAGCTGGGAGATACAGGACAAGACAGGGCAAAGGGGCACTGACTTCCTCCTCACCTGCCTGGGGGTCCTGGGGCATCTTCCTCTTCCTTGCAGCCTCCTCCTCCATTCAGCCAAGGTTTGGGAAGGAGAAATCCTGGTGTGGGGGGAAAAACAAAGTGTGAGTGCATTGGCGTGGGGGTTCCTCCTGCCCAAGTCCATCTCTACATGTTACTGGGCGGCTTCTGGCCAAGAAAACCTCCCAAACCTCCGTCTACCCCAGGATTCCCCAAAGCCGGGGTGTGTGTCCCGTGTCCCCCCCACTCCCCGCCGGGATCCGGCGATCGCCACGTGGCTCCAGGGACCCAACATCCCCCTGCCCATCGCCGGGGCTCTGCCGGCAACCCACACCGGGATCCCGGAAAAGCACTTCTCGGGGATCCCTGATATCCCCCCAGGGGGCATTTGCGGCTCAGCTTTGGAGTCCTGCAGAATCCAAACATCCCCCCGCCCAAAAAAAAAAAATCCCAAAGTGCCCCAAGATATTTGGGGCGAGCTCCCCCTCCCCGGTCACCTGCGGGATGCGGGGGGCGATGCTCCCGGGACGCGGGGGCTGCGAATACAGCGGGCGGTGGATGCACGTGCGTTCTTTCTCCTCCTCCTCCTCCTCCTCCTCCTCCTCCTCCTCCTCCTTCTCCTCCTCCTCCTCCTCTCCCTTCCTCTCCCTCCTCCTCTTTCTCCTCCCCTTTCTCCTCCCCCTCCTATTCCCCCTCCTCTTATTCCCGTTGGAGCTGGGGCAGGTCGGGACGGCGCAGCGCTCGGCTCTTGGCCGCTCCCGCCCGCACTGGGCCCCCGCCGCAGCCGCCACGGCCGGGACGGCGCGGGGGGACCCGGCCTGGGCACCCCCCACCTCCCCTTTCCCCAAATTCCCGTCCCGGGGGCGCTGGGGTCGAGGGGGGACCCTGGGGGGCTCCGGGGGGAGCGCTGGGCGCTGCGGGTCTGGCTGGCAACTGATGAGTCATCAGCGCTGCGCGCTCGGATTGGCTGAGCACTGCTTTGGGGTGGGGCTGCAGGAAAGGGGGTTCTTTGCAGGGGAAGAGATTTGGAGCTGAAGGACTCCAAAGCTGAGCCGCAAATGCCCCTTGCGGGGATCGCGGGGGGTCCGCGGGAGGTGATTTGGTTTTGGGGGTGTCCCGGTGGCGGTTCCCGGCAAAGCCCCGGCGGTGGGCGGGGGGATGCGGGTCCCCCCCCGCGGTGGGGGTTGGTCTTGTAGTAAATGATCCAACTTGCCTAAAATTTTCGTCAGTGGCAGCAGTTGAGCGGGTTTCTTTTCACGGGCTCTTGTCGCTTTGATCTTTAAAGCACCCAAACTCTTTGAGTTTCTCTGGACTGGCTCTGATGAGCTTCCCTAAACAAAGGCCGAGGGAGCTGAAGATTGGACATCTGGGATCTGAAATTCCTGGTCCTTCAAGGACATGTTGGAGGAACCAGAAGGTCCAGAGGGGATTAACAAAGATATTGCAGCCTGAGAGTTGGAGACTCTGTGTCTGAGGAGGAGTGCTAAGAGGACCAAAGAACGTGGACCAAATTAGCCAGTTAAGGATAGAATACTAATTAGAGTCTTAATTAATGAAGATAATTCATTAGTTCATGAATTGGGGTAAATTAGAATCAATGAACATTAATTTCTTTGTTTGTTAAATGTATAAATGTGTGAAAAGTCTGGAAAGGGACACGTGTGGCTGGAATGATTGGCTCCCTGTCTGTGGGCAGAACAAAGCAGTGCCTGGCTCACCAACACTTCCCAGGGGGGTTGGAGGGTTTCATTTCTTCCCAAGGATTTTCAGGGACAATTATTGGTGACCCAGGTGGGACAATGCTGTCGACCCTCCAGGGATTCTGGGACCCTGAGGACTCCAGCGAGCCCTGAAAATATTCTTCTGGGAGATCTCAGTCCCTGGATCTGGTGAGTTCAAAGCAAGATCCCTGGAATTTTATTCAGGCATTCCTGAGCGTATAAAAGGTATACCTAAGCATCCTAGAAATGGAGCTCTATAACAGAATAGAATAGAACTGGGTTGTAAAAGTGATGCTATAACTGTAAAAGGAGTGTGATATTTGGATTCTGAGAAGAAATGGCTATTGACTGAGTGAAAGGGGTGGGTTCCAGGCCCCAGGTGTGGTTGAGGGGGTGGGTTCCAGGCCCCAGGTGTGGTTGAGGGGGTGGGTTCCAGGCCCCAGGTGTGGTTGAGGGGGTGGGTTCCAGGCCCCAGGTGTGGTTGAGGGGGTGGGTTCCAGGCCCCACGTGTGCTTTGCCCACAGATCAGTCGCACACAGAGCTCTTGCCCGTAGAGCTGCTTTGGGGAGGGTTTGCTCAGGTGACTGTGTTTGTCAAACCCAGTGGTCAGTGCTGCAGAAAGTGAAGTGTTTGGGGAGTGTGTGTTACTGGGAGTGTGTGTTATAGTATTAGAATCCTGTCTGACTCAGGGACGCCCATAATGGATATAAAAAAGAAAAAATTCACTTGCTGTAAGAGTGTTAAATGCAGTAGTTTGTTCTTGTGTGAGTTTTAAAGTATTTGGTGCACATTAAATATTTGAAGGAAGGTAAATTGCCACAGCAGCTGTTAAGCTGGGATTGTGTGTTCAGAGCATTCTTTAGTGTCAGCTTTAGTGTTTGCAAGGGTTGGATTTGTGTTAATTGTGCCGATATTCAATTGGTTCTGAGTGAATTAGAGATTCAGTTTGTGGGTTATAATACAGTTTTTCAGTTCCTGTTGTTTTGTCCGAGAAAAGAGAAGTGAACTGAAATCTCTAGATTTGTTCTTTGAACTGAGCAATAGTCAGGGTTTGGGAAGGTGTGGTTTGATGCCAGGGAGCAGCGGCAGCTGGGGAGGTTCCTCCAGCTGCAGGGGAAGGAGGCAGAAATGGTCCCAGTGAGAGAGGAGCAGAAGAAAGGATTTGGGTTTGGAAAGCTCTGGAGGGTTTAGTCTGAGAGCAGGGATTTGGAATGTGCGTGGGGAAGGGACAAACAGGAGCTGCCGCAGCCTGGACTCCCCCCAGGGCTGCTCCCAGTCACTCCTGGTCTCTCCCAGTATATCCCAGTTGCCCCCAGCTGCCCCCCCACCCCGAGCTGCCGTCGGACGCCGCCCCCCAAGATGCTGACGGGGGTCGGGGGCTCCGTGCTGGGGTTCGTCTGCCTGGGCCTGCATGGAATGAAGGGTCCAAGGTGACACTGCAGGGTCTCCTGGAACCAAAGAACCCGGAGACATTTGGGAACCTCCTGCAATCAAGGGACAATTGGGACCCCGCAGGGCCTCCTGGAAAAAAGGGACCCTGAGACACTGTGGCAACTCATGGAATCCAGGGGCCTTTGTGACATGGGGGCCTCGTGGAACCAAAGGAACCTGGAAACATTTTGGAAAGTTGTGGAACCAAGGGACCACTGTGACACTGCAGGGCCTCCTGGAATTAAAGGAACACTGGGACACTGTGGCAGGATGTTCCCCCCTGGAATGGGACCAAGACAATGCCCTATTTGCAAATGTATCAGTGCTGAGCTGAGAGGGGCCCAGGCCAGGCCAGGAGATGTTGGAACCAGTCTGGGTTCAACCCCAAATTAACATCCTGATGATGAGGCAACCCCTGGAGTCCAAGGACTGTCAGTCCATCACTTTATACTATAAAGTTCCAGTCCCCTTTCCCAGGAGCAGGTTCTTCCAACATAACCCTTCTTGGGGTGTATGTTTGGAGATTCCCCCTTGGCTGGAGACCCCCCCAAGGTCACTTCTCGAGGCTGAAAGCAGAGATTTCCCCACAAGTGTTGATCTGGGGGAGTCACATCAATCTCTACTTAATAATTATTTTTTTTTTGCCAGCTTTAGTATAATTTCTTCAACAATCTTATACTATACTACTGG
Source organism: Chiroxiphia lanceolata (assembly GCF_009829145.1). Lineage (NCBI taxonomy): Eukaryota > Metazoa > Chordata > Aves > Passeriformes > Pipridae > Chiroxiphia > Chiroxiphia lanceolata. The sequence continues at coordinate 148,682 of NW_022476525.1, forward strand.
TAGTTTTAGTGTTTATATTGTGTAGCAAATAATTCTGATTAAAATCTTTTGTCTTATCATCTACAATAATGAATAGTTCATTTTATATAAGTATATCTGATTTTCCATCCTTAAAAGCTGCAAGACAAAAGTAGTTCAATCGCAGCTCTGTAATTCCTTAAATTCCAACCATTGGCATAATCTGGCAGCCGCCACCAAAACCCCCCCAAAAAACCCACTTCCTGGGAACTGCTCAATATCCCCCCAAGGGACATTTGGGACTCAGCTCTGGAGTTCCCCAAGCTCCAAACCTTCACCCCCAAAACCTAAAATAAGACTCTTCCAAGATATCTGCGGTGAGCTCCCCATTTCCCCCTCCCCAGAGGTGTTGAGGGGTTGTGGGGGAGCCCTTTGCTGGGGGGTTGGGCTGGACAGACTCCTGGGGCCAGAGAGTTGTCACCACCTTCTCCTGCCTGGGGGGACCTCGGCTCCTGGGGGCTCTTCTGCAGCCACAGAACTTGGAGGGACCCTCCTCTGGATGGGTCCTCCGGGTGTTCCAGGAGCTTTGGGCTCACCCTGGGAGAGACTGGGCTACACTGGGATCATCCTGAGATCATACTGGGAGAGACTGGGTTACACTGGGATCATCCTGAGATCATCCTGAGAGAGACTGAGCCCACACTGGGATCATATGGAGAGTGTCTGTAACCATACTAGGGGTGACTGGGACCATGCTGGGAGAGACTGGGATCACACTGGGACTATACTAGGGGCAACTGTGTTCAACTGGGATCACAGTGGGAGGAACGGGAAGCAACTGAAACCATGTTGGGGGCAATTGGGACCATACTGGGATCACACTGGGAGCAGCTAGGCCTATACTGGGGGACACCGGGATCATGCTGAGGGTGACTGCGATCATCGTAGACTCATACTGGGAGTGACAAGGAGCATCCTGGGGGCAATCAGGATTCTGTTGGGGACAACTGGGATATACTGGGAGCAACAGGGATCATATTGGCAGTGACCGAGACTATGCAAGTGGCAACTGGGTGAAACTGGCAACTGGGAGAAACAGGGAGCAGCTGGGACATGCTGGGGGCAACTGGGATCATACTGCGAGTGACTGGGATCATACTGGGATCATACTGGCAGTGGCTAGGAATATGCTGGGTGCAATTGGGACCCTGATGGGGGCAACTGGAATATACTGGGAGCAACTGAGATCATGCTGGGAGTGACTGGGATCATACTGGGGGGGGACTGCGAGGAACTGGGAGTAAAAAGCATTGTAATGTAAACATACATAGGTATTCTTCCCAAGAACACCAAGGCAGTGGAAGGATTAAAAAAAGGTTTGATTCAGATGCAAGGAATACTTTTTTATGATGCAGCACATCAGACCTTTCAGGGGAAAAAGGCCATGCCCCACCTTCTCCAAGGGTTCTTGTACCTTCCCTCTATCCCCCCCCCTCCCCCGCCCCAGGAGGTCTTGTACATGTCTGCACACATGTCATCTTTCTGTATACCACAGAGAGAGAGAGCTGCTCACACCTTCCCTGCAACTTTCTCTGAAATGCAGGAGGGAAAAAAACCCATCTAACCCATTTCAAAAGGCATTTTGCAGTTTTTCTAAGCAAAACAAGTTCTAGATTTCCGTTACAAATTCTTGCGCGATTGCACCTACCCCTACAAGCATTATACTGGGAGTGACCGGGTTAATACTGGGAGTGACCGGGTTAATACTGGGAGCAAGTGGCCACACACTGTAGGCAACTGGGATCATACTGGGAGTGACTGGAAGCAACTGGGCTCATGCTGGAGTTGACTGGGATCATACTGGTGTTGACAGGAAGCAACTGGGACCATGTCAGGGGCAACTGGAATCACACTGGGAATGACCGGGATCGTACTGGAAGTGACTGGAACTATATTGGGAGGGGCTAGGATCACACTGGGATTACAGGGTGTGTGAACGGAACCTTATGGTGGGTTACTGGGACCTACAGGGCCAGTGCTGGGAACCAACTGGGGACAGATTGGGACCCAGCTGGGATCAACTGGAAGATACTGGAACCATGCTGGGAGGACTGGGACCACAACTGGGGCAAGTGAGATCATTCTGGGAGCAACTGGGCCCATAGTGGGGTCATACTGGGAGTGTCTGGGATGACTGGGACCACACTGGCAGCAAGTAGGATCAACTGGCAGTGACTGGGTCACTGGGGGCAACTTGGCATGCCTGGGCTCTGGGAAGTGCAGGAGGGGCAGGGCAACCCCCCTCCCACTGCTCTGCATTCCCAAAATCCTTGTTCCCAGTTCCCACTCTGGCCCTGACCAGCAGATCTGCTCCAGGATCCCTTTCCCTGGGGGCACTTCCCTGCCCTCTCCCTGCCTTCCTGCCCCTGGAAATCAGCACTTGGGAGCCTCATCCCATCATTCTCTCCTTCTCTTCCCTATTATTACCAAGATCCCCCTGCACCCCCTTTTCCTGGGCACTGGGACCCCTTTCCCAGCCATTCCCCATCATCCCACCTCTCCAAGACCTCAGACTCTCCCTTTTCCTTGACCCTGGCACCCCCTGGACCCCAATCCCTGCCTCTCCCAGTCCCCAACCCCTCCTTTCCTCAACACCCAGGACCCCCTGAACCCCCTTCCTGCACATCCCAGGTCTCCCCACCCAATGAACCACCTTTCCCTGATACTGGAGGCCCCTGGACCCCCCTTTCCTGGGAAACAGGGACACCCTGGACGCCCCCATCCCACCTCTCTCCACCTCTAGTCCTGCCTTTTCTTGACCTTGGGACCCCCCCTGAACCCCCACTACCCAGCACTGTGACCCCCCTGCACCACCTTCCACAGCTCCAGAACCCCAACCCCCCTGCACCCCCTTTCCTGGCCATCCCACCTCTCCTAGCCCCCAGACACTTCCTTTTCCTTGACCCTGGCATCCCTGGACCCCCATTCCTGCCTTTCCCTGAGCCTCTTTCCTTCACACCAGGGACTGCCTGAACCTGCCTTCCCAGACGTCCCAGATGTCCCCACCCAGTGAACCACCTTTCCCTGACACTGGAGGACCCTGGACCCCCCTTTCCTGGGCACAGGGACCCTCTAGACTCAGTCTGGTACCAGTCCCTACATCACCCCCTTTTCTTTGACTTTGGGACCCCCCTTGAGCCCCCATTCCTGGGCACAGGAACCTCCCTGCACCCCCTCACCCAGCTCTGGGACCCTCCTGCACCCCCTCACCCTGTACCAATAACCCCCTACACCTCCTTTCCCTGCCATCCCACCTCTCCCGGCCCCCAGATCCCCCTTTCCCTTGACCCTGGGACCCCCTGGACTCCCATTCCTGCCTTTCCCAAAGTCCAGACCCCCGTGTTTTTAGCACTGGAGGACCCCCTCAACCCCCATTTCTGGCAATTCTGGGTCTCCCTACGCTGTGACCCCCCTTTCCCTGACACTGGGGACCTCTGGACCCCCCTTTCCTGGGCACAGGGTCCCACTTGACACCCCATCCCACCTCTCCAAGTCCCTGCACCCCCTTTTCCTTAGACCTGGGACCCCCGGGAACCCCCTTCCCCAGCACTGTGTCCCCCCTGCACCCCCAAGACTCAGCCCAAAATGACCCTCCCAGCACTACCCCCTCTCTGCTCTCTCCACTTTGGAGGCCCGAGGGTCCCCCCTCTCCTGGATCCCCCTCTCGGGCTCCCAGGGCTCCCCCCTCTCCGTGCTCCGGGCTGGCAACCAAGGGCCTGACCCAGCAACACCGACCCCACCGCGGGGGGGGACCCGCATCCCCCCGCCCACCGCCGGGAACCCACCCCGGGACCCCCAAAAACACCTCCCGGGGACCCCCGATAGCCCCCCGAGGCGCATTTGCGGCTCAGCTTTGGGGTCCTGCAACACCCAAACATCCTCTCCCTCAAAACCCCACAAACCCAGAGCCCCCCCCAGACATTCGGGGCTCGGCTCTCGAGTCCCGCAGCACTTTCTCTCTCCTCTCTTGCCCGGCCCTGTTTCCCAGCTCCGGCCCAGCCCCGCGGCAGCACCGACGCGGCATCCAAGCCCCGGGGCCATTCCCGCTTCCCTTCCCGGCCCTTCCCCGGGCCCAGCCCGGCTCTCCTGTTCTATCCCACCCCCGCACCGAGCTCTGGGGGGCACGGCGGGGATTGGGGGGCTCTGCTGGGCCTGGCGAGCCAGCGCCCGGCAGGACTTTGGGAATGCGGGGGGAGCTCCTGCAAGTGTTGGGGACAAGAAAACACAAGAGCTCCCGACACGGGAGCGGGTCTTTGTTCAGCCTGACGGGAATTCAGAACGAGCAGCGCGGCCCCGACCGCTCGCTCGGGACAGGGGGCTCGGGGGTCCCCTCTCTCCAGGGCCCAAGGGATGGGGACACGAAGGGACCCCAAGGGAAGCCCTTTCCCGCCGTCCCACCTCCCCTCATCCCCCCTCTCCCACCCCTTTCCCCCCGTCCCCCCAAACCCCGGCTCCTTCCCAGCTCCCTTTGGGGGTGACCCACCGCCCCTCGCGCTCAGTTTGCGGGTCCCATCCCCTCTTTTCCCCCTCTCCTTCCCCCTTTCCCACCGTGTCCCCCCGCTCACCCGAGAGCTCCGCGGCCGCAGGGACGGAACAGGAAAAGGCGGAGCGGGAGGAACGGGAGGGGATAAAGCAGGAAAAGGAAACGAGAGAGGATCGCCCCGCCCCGTCCCGCAGGTTCCTGGGAACAAGGAGCTCGTCCCAAAAATCTTGGTTGGTTGGTTCGTTGTTTTTTGTTCATGGCGGGTAGGGGGGTGAATGTTTGGATCTTGCAGGACCCCAAAGTTGAGCCCCAAATGCCCCTCGGGGGGCTATCGGGGGTCCCCGGGAGGTGTTTTTGGGGGTCCCGGGGTGGGTTCCCGGCGGTGGGCGGGGGGATGCGGGTCCCCCCCGCAGTGGGGGTCGGTGATCCCGGGTCAGGCCCCGCCGCCTCCGCTGTCCCGCGGTACCGGCGGGGGGGCTGGGCCGGGGGGGACGGACGGACACGACCCAGCGGGTTTGGGGACCCCTCGGGAGAGCCGGGGGTGCGGGAGGAACCCCGGAGTGGGGAGAGCGGAGCGGGGCGAGAGCGGAGCTGGGGGACCCCCGGCAGCCTGGAGGGGGCGGGATCCCGAAGACAGGTCTCCTGTAAGACTGGAGAAGGAGGGAGCCTGGACAGGGGGACCCCTGAGGCCCCTGGGACAATAGAGTTGAGAAATCAGAGAGGGGGAGACGTCCGGGTTTCCTGGCACCCCAAAACAGAGAGTCAGGGGAGAATAATCCCCTGGGGCAACCCTGCAATTGGTAAGCAGGACTTGGAAGAGAAGGTACCCCCAGGACCTACAGGACCTCCAACAGCACAGAACAGGGGGACCCGCAGAACCCCAAAACTGAGAGTCCAGAGAGGGAGAGCTCCTGGGACTTTTGTTTTCAGCTGAAACTTGTTCTTTTGCAGTTTTGGGGGATTAATCTAAATGTTTCTGAGGTTTCTTAGGCTGAATCTTGAAGTTTTGGAGGTTTTAAGGTCACAAGATGCCTGGTGACTTCTAGGGATGGACTTGGGCAGGAGGAACCCCCAAGCCAATGCACTCACACTTTGTTTTTCCCCCCACACCAGGATTTCTCCTTCCCAAACCTTGGCTGGATGGAGAAGACTGTGAGGAAGAGGAAGGTGCCCCGGGACCCCCAGGCAGGTGAGGAGGAAGTCAGTGCCCCTTTGCCCTGTCTTTCCTGTATCTCCCAGCTGAGCATGGCCCCCGGCTGCAGGACAACCCCGCTGCCGCCGCTGTCCTGCCGGGGCCAGAGTTGGGGGGATGTCCTTGGCCTTCCCTCTGGGCCGGAGGCAAATCCCCTCCCTGTCCTTCTTCCTTCCTGCCCCAGGCCCCGAGCTGAGGACGGAGAGCCCGGAGGACAAATCCCCCCGGCAGAGCCTGGTGGGAGAGGTCGTTTTGAAGGGCTCCACGGTGCAGGAAGGCAGCGGTGAGGGAAAGCCACGAAGATCTCCCAGGAGGAGGGGCTCCAAAGCCAGCCCAGGGTGCTCTGAGGAGGAAAGACCCACCCTGTGCCAGGAAGGCAGCCAGAGCTTGAGCCAGAGCTCTGACCTGGAGGTCCATGAGCAGCTTCACACCAGGGAGAAGCCCTTCAAGTGTTTGGAGTGTGGGAAGTGCTTCAGGCAGAGCTCCCACCTCCTTTCCCACCAGCGCATCCACACTGGAGAACGTCCTTACACATGTGGGAAATGTGGGAAGAGCTTCAGTGACAGCTCTGCCCTGAGCAGACACCAGAAGACCCACACTGAGAAACGGCCCTACAAGTGCTTGGAATGTGGGAAGTGCTTCAGGCAGAGCTCCAACCTCCTCGCCCATCAGCACATCCACACTGGAGAACGTCCCTACACATGTGGGAAATGTGGGAAGAGCTTCAGTGACAACTCCACCCTGAGCAGACACCAGAAGATCCACACTGAGAAACGACCCTACAAGTGCTTGGAATGTGGGAAGAGCTTCAGCGAGAGGTCAACCCTGAGACGACACCAGCATATCCACACTGGAGAGCGGCCCTACAAGTGTGGGAAATGTGAGAAGAGCTTCAGCCGCAGCTCCCACCTGATCATCCACCAGATCATCCACACTGGGGAGCGACCCTTCCAGTGCTTGGAATGTGGGAAAAGCTTCAGTGACAGCTCCTACCTCCTCACCCATCAGAAGATCCACACTGGGGAACGGCCCTACAAGTGTGAGGAATGTGGGAAGAGCTTCATAAAGAGCTCCAATCTCCTCAGCCACCAGCGTATCCACACTGGGGAACAGCCCTACATGTGTGGGGAATGTGGGAAGAGCTTCAGACAGAGTTCCCACCTGATTCACCACCAGCAGATCCATACTGGGGAACGACCCTATCCATGTGAATGTGGGAAGAGCTTCAGCCGCATTTCCAGCCTCCTCACCCACCAGCGGGTGCACAGCGGAGAGCGGCCCTACACGTGCTTGGAATGCAGGAAGAGTTTTAGCGACAGCTCCACCCTCATCCGCCACCAGATGATCCACACTGGGGAACGACCCTACAAGTGTGGGGAATGTGGGAAGAGCTTTCAAACCAGCTCGAATCTCCTCAAGCATCAGCGGACGCACACGGGGGAGAGGCCCTTCCACTGCAGCGACTGCGGGAAGAGCTTCAACCAGAGCTCCCACCTCGTCAGGCACCGGCGCATCCACAGCGGGGAGAGGCCCTACAAGTGTGAGGAGTGTGAAAAGAGCTTCTCCCACAGCTCTACCTTGACCAAACACCAACGGACCCATCACTAAGAGAAGCCCTGCAAGTGCCCTGATTGCAGGAAGAGCTTCGTCCGCTGCTCCAACTCCATCAACCATCAAAGGACCCACGTTGGGCACAGACCTGCTGACCCATGTTCCAGGTGATCCACGCTGGGCACAGACCTGGTGACCCACATTCCAGATGATCCATGCTGGGCAGTGCCTTGGGTTTGCCAGGTTTTGGTAGCAGGGGGGGCTCCAGGGCTGGGTTCTGTGAGCAGCTGCCAGAAACTTCCCCCATGTCCAATGCCTGTCCCAACCCCTGCTGAGGAAGAGGGTGACCCAGGTTCTTGTTAATTGACCCCTTGGGGCAGATTAGAGTGAAAGAACAGTGAATGATTGGTGGTTATAACTATAAATAGTAGAGTTTAGTTTAGAATACTTTGGTTGCCATGTAAAGCAGGTTTGGAGCAGTTTTGGTTCCTGTCTATAGTGATATAAAACATAAAAATAACACTTAAGAAAATGTATAAGGGAAAAGAAAGAATCAGAGTAGAAAGATACAGAGTCACACCCTGAGGATCCAGCACAGACTTGGTTGGTGCAATTCCCACGTCCCTTGGTCCAAGTGATGGTTGAGGTGTTTAACAGTTGGGGGTGAGGGAAGCCCCTGAAACACAAAGTTCAGTGAGTTAATACACGTTCAGGTTCAGAAACACCCATATTCCTCCCCTGGGAGCAGTTTTACACTGTCTGATGTAACCCTGGGGATCACGGGGCACTTTGGGGGTCCTTGATGGTTTGTGGCCCCTTCTCACACATCACCCTGCCTCTCCCATCTGTGGTTGAGCCAGTTGTGGCCCCTGAGAAGGGATGAAAACCTCCAGGCTCCGTGGGAATGTCCCCGTCCTTCCTCAGGGGGAGTTTTCCCCCTGAGCCAGTTGTGTAAGGGAAGACATTGCCCTGATCCAAAGCACTGTCCCCGCTGGCAGGATCTGCTTCTGAGGGGCCTCTTCCCTTCTCTGGCTCCAAACCCAGCCTGTCCTCTTGGGGGGTGGGTGTTCCCCCCCTCTGCCCCTGGGCAGTTCCTTTGCCAGTGGGCAGCAAATGAGGGGGGCTTTGAGAGGAACATGCAGGGCAGAGGTTGGGGCTGAGGTTGGGGGTGGGATGGGCATAACTGGCCTCCAGGATGTGGACCCCCATGAGTCCCCCTTGTGTCACCCCACCGGGGGGCTCCTGAGGGGCCATTTGTTGCCTAAAATTGGCTCTTAAAGAAACCTCTAGGACCCAATTGGTGAGTTTTAGCAGCAGACATTCTTTATCACGATGTGCTGCACGGTCACACACGTCGGGTGCCCTGGGAATCAGTTCCCAAAGTGCACACAGAGGTGTCTCCACTGCAGCTGATATGTCAGCATTACATGATTATTCATTTTTCATTCCCCACATTCCTGTTATGTATTCATGACATTTTCCAACACTTATTAGCATATTTGCATATCCTTATAAGGTCTCTGAGGGGCTTCATCATGAGTCTCTCATGGTCGTCTGTGTCTGGAGCCCCCAAAGTTCTAAGTGACTGCCTTATGAACTTCTTTAAGACAATTCACCTGGTTACAGAGTTACTCAGTATTGCTTGGCTGCTGCCTCAGTTCCTTTCTTCGTTGTTTCATTACTTTGCTTGGTTAGTACCTTTAAATCCCTTGCCTCAGCTCTGTGGAGTTTCTATGGTACATTCTGCTGCAGAAGCTTAGTCCTTGTTACATCTCAAAACTCAAATATCACTCCCCTGTTTTCCTAGGACTTGGCCATTAGGCCAATGTCTCATTATTGAAAGCATACTTTGAACCATAAGTGACTACAACAGCTACATCATTAAATCATAATACAAGATAATACACAAACATGGATTATAATTTTTAAGGTTCAGTCTGTTCGCCTTTCCAATCAAATAGAGCTTTCTTAACTTGAGGATAGTGTGTCCAAGGTCCTTCTTTGCAACTGTAACTGCTGTAAATGGGGTCAACAAAGCCTGGAAAGGGCCTTTCCCCTTTGCCTGAGGGGGCTCAGAGTCCCCCCCATTTGACGTGGACCCAATGGCCAGGCAGGGACAGATAGGCTGGGGCGTCCAATCCACTGGCCAAGGTGTCACCATGAATCTCTGGAGTTTCTGCAGGGTAGATCCTAAAGTATCCATTAGTTCATAGGGGCTTAAATAGTCTCTTCTCCCAGGCTGACCCTGAATTCTCAGCAATGCCATAGGCAGGGCCTGCACCAATGTCCTTGAGGTTTCCTGGCAAAGGTTACTTGTCTTGTGTCCCACTGCTGCAATAAAATCTGATCCTTTATCTGATGACATTCCTAGAGGAATTCTGAACCTGGGAATAATGTGGTTTAAGAGAACCTTCAGTACTTCTCTTGCATTGTTGGTGCAATAAGGACAGAGCTCTGGCCATCCACTAAAAGTATCGACCAGCACTAAAAATGTACCAATATCCTTCTTTCTGGGGTAACTCAGTAAAACTATTTCCAGATAATCTCCAGGAAGATTTCCAGCTTTTGTGACTCCTACAGTTATTTTATTGCTAGTGTTTGGGTTCTTTCATGCTCTTTTTACATATTTTCCCCATAATTATAGGTGGGACTGTCACCTGCTCTGTAGGGGTGACAGCCCATCCTGTAGCTTGAAAGTCAGCTTTGAGCGATTCCATTCACTGAAAGTCCTTTTTTATTGTACTTTGGAGCAATTTTAGGTAACATGACCTCCTTTTCTGGGACTAAAGCCAGAATGTCTTTTTCTGCTGCTTCTTTTGCAGATTTGTCAGGAGAATGGTTTCCAATTTCAGGGAAAGTTTTCAATGCCAAATGTTGCCTCTTTTTCCTTAAGTCCAGGGCTAAGAGCAGTTACTTCTGCTTTCTGAGCAGAGGCAGTCGTTGGGGAGGCCAAGATTCGATTCCCTTGCCTGGGGTGGTCACTGCACACCCTGTCACTCGTTTTCCCTCCCAAACAAAGCTGCTTCCATCGTGTTCAATTCCCAGTCAGGGTTTTTGGCTGGAATAGGCCTTGGCTCTTCACTGATGCCCAGGAAATTGTGCAAGCACTCCCAGAGCAACGTTCTGTCTCTCCTAGGTAAACAGTTCAAATGGTTTTGAGAGATCTGGCAGACCCAGAGCCGGGGCTCTCATCAGGAAATGCTTTGGCTGCTTAAAGGCTGCTCTTGCACCATCTGTCCAGCTGAGGAAATTCTTACAGGCTGTTTTTAAAAGCTCATTTAATGGTCTTACCAAAGTCCATAGTGAGCAATCCAGAGTCAACACCATCCTGCCGTTCCCAGGAAGGCACTTCATGAACTGTTCATGGCTCAGGGAGGAGTCAGGTGGCTTCTTCTCCTCCTTCACAGTTTCTGGATTTTCTCATTCCTAAACAAAGATTTCTTGGCTTTCCTTGCTCAAGGGGATGCAGGAAAAGGCATCTTGTAAATCTAAAACTGTAAACGATTCTAAGTTATCATTTAAGGGGGTTCTCTCAGGTCCTGCCCTAATCAATAATCTTTCCCATTTGCTTTCTTTATGGGTACTTGTATTCCCAGTCTACAAGCAAATCATGCTTAGCAAATTTGTGTGCTACTGGAACCAATCCAACTTGGCTTTGTAATTTCAAAGGATTCTGCTTTTGCTTCTGGCTTAAGGGTAATTCTTACAGGTGCTGCCTTTACTGATTTTCATGGAATCCCACTGGCCCACACGATAAGAACAACTGCATCTTCAGCTTCTCTTGGGATGTTGCTGCTAACTGGAGTTATTTCCTGTTCAAGAAGAGCTGCTGCTTCAACATAGTCTCAGCAATTACAATTTCAATGTGCCCATTTTTAAATTTAATTTCTGCCTCAAGTTTCCCAATCAATCTCTTCCTAGCACAGGTTTAGGGGAGTTTGGCAAATAGAGAAACTGATGAGTTACCCGTTGTTTTCCTAATTTAACCCCTGTCACACCAATAATCTTTCCAGTGTCATTCCTTAATTCTCCTTCTGTTGTGTCAAGAACTGAGTTGCACCTGTGCCTGACTAATACATGGGCAATCCAGACAGTGGGGACTCCACCCCACACCTTTGAACCAGACAGTGGTGTCAACACCATGCTCAGGATATAAAGTGGGGGAGAGAAGGAGGAAGGGGGGACCTTTGGAGTGATGGAGTTTGTCTTCCCAAGTCACCGTTCTGTGGGATGGGGCCCTGCTCTCCTGGAGGTGCTGACCACCTGCCCAACCATGGGAAGCAGGGAATGAATTCCTTGGTTTGCTTGTGTGTGCAGGTTTTGCTTGTCCTTATTAAACTGTCTTTATGTCAACCCACGAGTTTTCCAGCTTTTCCTCTCCCAGATCTCTCCCTGATTCTGCTGGTGGGGAGTGAGGAGTGGCTGGAAGGGGCTTGGGGCTGGATGGGGTGAAACCACAACAGCCTTTGGTGGTGTCCAGGTGGGGCTGGGAGTGTTGGAGATACTGATGGGTGGGATTGGGATGTGCTGCTGGAATTTACAGCTGCTGGTGCTGTCTGGGGCTCCTGGCTGTGTGTCAGACTCTGGGGCTCCTTTAGTGGCTGCTCGTTGCTGTCACTGCTGCTGAGCTGCTCAGCTCTGATCACCTCACTGTGCTGTGCCTGGGAACGTTGGGCAACAGCCCCAGCGATGTGCCCGGGCTGGCAGGAGGCCCGGGAATTGCTGCTGCACTGGCCAGGCTGGAACTCCATGTGAACTTGAGCTGAAGGGCCTGTGACCTGTGGATGAGTCCAGGATGGAGCAGAGACCCCCCTGCAGCCCAGGGAGGAGCCCACACCAGAGCAGGGGGTGCCCAAAGGAGGCCGAGAGCCCGTGGGAAGCCCCTGCAGAGCCTCGGAGAGAGGAGCCCACACGGAACAGGCTCCTGCAGGACTTGTGACCCCGTGGGGACCCACGATGGAGCAGCCTGTTCCCGAGGGACTGACCCCATGGAAGGGACCCACAGTGAAGAAGGGGAAGGTCTTCTGTCCCTGAGGGGGAAGCAACAGCACAAACATGTGATGAACTGACCATAATCCAGATTCCCATCTCCCCTGTGCCACTGAGGGAAGGGAGGGCGGGAATTGGGGACAAAGAGAAGCCCAGTGTTTTTTTAAGATTCGTTTCACTTCTCGTTCTCCTGCTCTGATTTGGCTGGTCATATATTGAGTTAATTTCCCCAAGTCATGTCTGTTGTGCCTGTGACAACAATGGGTGACTGACCTCCCCCTGCCCTTATCCCAACCCACGAGCATTTCCTTCTGTCCCCTGCCCTGATGTGGAGGGGAGTGAGGGAGCGGCTTTGGTGGCCCCGGGCCCCCAGGCAGGGCCAGCCCAGCTCAGGAATCTGCAAGAATTCCATCTGGCTCCATCGGTAAGGCAGCCGTGGGCAGGCGGCCCCAGAAATACCAACTGGGCACAACGGGACAGGGGGAGGGGCAGGGGGTACCGGGGGGGGGAAATCTCCTTCCTCCAGGCTGGCAGGGAGAGGAGGGAGAACCTGGTGCCGAGTAAAGGGGAGAGGAGGAGGGACGAGGCTGGAGCTCTGGAAGGTGCTGGGGGTGGCTGGGGGCAGCCGGCATGTTGCTTTCCGTATCTCTGGGGTGAAAGGAAGCACCGTGAAACCCGTTATGGAAAAGGGAGGAGAAACAGCAGGTGGTGGAAATGGCCGCCCGTTCGGACTCAGTTTGTCCTTCTGGATGACATTCCCGACAGAGCCCGAGCGCTGCTGGACACCAGTCCCTGACAGCGCCGTGCCCCGAGGGATCCGAGCTCCGGCTGGCGGGGCTGGAAGCTCCATCCAGCAGCTCCGCGCCTGCTCGGCGCGCACCCCCCAAAGCCCGGGATGGACCGAAGGGTCTGGGAGACGGCCCCGTCCTGGGGGGGCAGAGCCACTGCTGAGGGCACCGGGGGTCCGAGGGATCCTTTAACCCCCTCGGGCAGCTTCAAGCGCCCGAGGCCAAATCCTGTTTTCTAGGGCTGTCCCCTCCCCAGCTTGTTGGGTTTGATTCCAAACTGCAGCGAGCCTCCCTTGCCCCATGGCAGCAGCCGGTCCCGTGACACAGCCCCGGGAGCCGGGATAATGCACGGCGGTGCCCAAGAGTGAATGAGGGGAGGGGGATTCATTAGGGCCCAGTGCCCCTTCCTGCCCATGAGAAAGGTTTTTAATCTGTCTGAGCTATTTCCCGGCGTTTCTGGGCTCGGCGGGGCCGGGCAGGCGGTAGCGGGACACGCGGGGCCCGGGCCGTGCGAGCGGACCCGGTTGGGAACTGCGGGGCGGCCCCAGCGCGGTGCCCGAGGGCGGAGCGGACCCGGTTGGGAACAACCCCCCCGACCCCTCCGGGGCCCGAGGGCAGAGCGGACCCGGTTGGGAACACCCCGCTCGGCCCCGGCCGGTCCCGCGGGACGTCGCCGCTCCTCGCGCGGGTGGAGGGGTCGGTCGGGGCCGCGCCCGCCCGTCCCTCGGGGCGGCTCTTTCGGTGACACGGGCCGGCGGGGACCCCCCGGTGCCGCTCATCGCCCCCTCACACCCCGCGGTGCTGCCCCGCCGGTCCCTCGGGGCAGCTCTTTTAGATGCGGCGGGAGCACCTCAGCGCAACCTTTTACTCCAGTGATTTTATTCTCTATATTTTGTGGTTATTCGCACCTCTCCTGTTCCTCGGTGCATCTCTTTCGGTGACACGGGGTGGCGGGGGCCCCTCAGTACGGATTTTTATTCCATTCACTATTTTGTGTTCACACCTCGCCCGTCCCGCGGTGCAGCTCCTTTCGTGACACGAGGCGACAGTCACCCCGCGGTGCGGCTCCTTAAACCCCGTCCCGCCCACAGCGCAGCTCTTTTGGTGACACGGGCGGCAAGAACCCCTTAGCGCAGTTCTTTATTTATTTTATTCAATTGATTTTATTCTATTCGCTATATTTTATTGTATTCACACCTCGCAGGTCCTGCCACGCAGCTGCTTCAGGGACACGGGGCGGCAGACACCTCTCTGTGCCTCCTCGCCGGTCCCTCGGGGCGAGTCTTTTAGAAATAAGACAGTGGAGACTCCCCAGTGCGGCTTTTACAGTGTTTTATTTTATCCTCTATATTTTACTCTGTTGGGGACGAAAACCACCATCTGCGAGAGGAGTGGGAACGGTTTCAAGCGTGGAGGAGAACTTATGAATCCTGAAAAGACTGTTTACCTACAAGAATGGACATTTGCAGCCCTCAGAGGCTGCCACTGGACTGGACTGTTTCCCTGTGTTATCCCCAGTTGATTACAGTTTCCCCCAGTTTATTGTTGAAGAGTTATCTGTATGTTTGTACCCCCAGTTGTTGTTTTGTAAAATCAAATCCTCCATGTTGTCTCCTTCCTCCCCTCAGAGTTTTCCCGCCTAAAGTTGTTTACTCCCCTGTTCTCCCCTGCTTTCCTGCTCCTCTGCCTGTGATTGGTTGCAGTTCGCCGCAGTGCAGAGGTAGCTCCCATTGGTCCTTTCCCCCGGATACCCAAAGTCTCCACCCTTCCTAATTACAATATCCAATCCCAATCCCTCCTTACCTGCCAATCCTTCCCTCCTCCCCTTGCCTGAGTCCAACCCCTTACAATACCCTATATAAGTCTGTGTTCTTCCCCAATAAACTGGCATTGCTTCCCTCTTCCTCGACTGTGTCCCTAGCCTTTATTGCAGTGCCCTTTTCCTTTCCCAACCCACGAGCTGTGGCAAGTGGCGCCCAACGTGGGGCAGAGTCGAGGTCTCTTATATTAAGAGAACTCCTGTGCCTGCACTTGGGCTCGGCGAATCTTCAGGAGGGAAGATCGCTCCGCCAGCTCTCCCCTGCGCAGCGGACGACTGAGGACACCGACGAGTCCGACGAGTCGCGCACCAAAGGAAGGTGAGCCACAGGGGACATCCTCACCCTATACCCACCACCCACCCCCAGCAACCAAACACCGAAGGGAGGAATTACCACCTGGAGGCGTTGAGAGGCCAATTAAACACCATGGGACTCACGCTCTCCACCTCCCAAAAGTTTGTTTACCGGCGCCTGAAAGACTTCATTATTGAGCACGGTCACCCTTTAGATAAGAAGTCAGCAAAAGCCCTCGCCAAATGGCTGGATAGCCACCACCATCACGTTAATGATGACACCACGTTCGATGAGTGGCAAAAGATAGGCTTCCAGCTGTGGCGAGAGGGCGAAAGGGGTGACCGGCTCGCCAAAAAGGCGCAGATAGCCTGGAGGCTTGTTCTGATGGTGCTACAGCACCAGATGATGAGCAAGAAGAGCGGCAGTAACAGCCAAGAAGCCGACTCCTCCAAGATCATACAGAAAGACAAGGAAAACACGGACAGAGACACTTTTTGCATGGACACGGACACGCACACAACAGATAGAGACACTGAAAAACCCGGGAAGAAGGGAGGGAGAAAAGGAAGACATCAAGGCACACAAAATGGCGGGCAGGAGTCAAGCGAAGATCAAGATGGCGGGAGGGCGCGAAGAAGGGGATCGCGGCGACTTAACAGCGACGAGGAGGCGGGGCCCCTGGTAGCGCGGGAAAGATCTAGGCGCGAAAAGCGGAGGCGGGACTCTAGAGTAACACCCACTGCTCCGCCTCCGCCCCCATATACCCGCGCGCAAAGCCCCTCCTCAGACCGATCCTCTTCCGCGTCCGCTTCCGCCACCTCTGACTCCTCCCCCGAGCCGTCTCCCTCCCGGAAGCCACGAGGTTCAGTGGGCGGGGCCAGGGCGAAAGCCACACCCTACATCCGCAAAGATGGCTGCGCCCATAAGGCCCAAGCCACCGAGGCCTACCCCGCCTGCCGGCATTCCAACCCTGACTGTCACTGGGCACCATCCCTCCCGGAGGAGCCGTCCACTGCTCCGGACATTTGGAAAACCTTCCGGGAGGACGCAGCAAGTGCCCAGGACGTTGAATTTCTAAAAGCCTTCCCCGTTTATTACGAGGAAGGGAAGCCCCCTGAGTGGCGCCCCATCTCATACCCGATGCTGAAAGACATAAAAAAGGCCATCGTAGAGCATGGGTTGGGCGCGCCGTTCACCATTGGGCTTTTAGAGTCTTTTTTCCTTGCATATACTCTCATTCCCTTTGACGTACGGGCGATTATGGGAGGCCTGCTGACCACCGTGCAGGCCTCCGTGTTCGAGGCGGAGTGGAGGAAAAAAATAATAGCTTTCGTGAACGACAAGATGGATAGGAGAGGTCTTCCCCCACGGCAGGCAGTAGACATGCTTTATGGGGAAGGTGGATACACGCGAAGAGGGGATCAGGCAAAATTAGACCCCAAATTGTTAGATATCAGCAAAGAATTGGCATTAGAAGCCCTAAAGAAGGTGGCCGACGCATATGTGCCGACCCCCTCCTTTACAATGATTAACCAGGGCATAAAAGAATCTTTCACCGATTTTATAACTCGGCTCAAAGAGGCAATTGCCAGGCAAGTCCCTCAAAAAGAGTGCCAGGAAATTTTGTTTAATAAATTGGTAATCGAAAAGGCCAATGAGGACTGCCAGAGAGCTTTAAAGCTACTTAAAAATCCCACTCTTCTAGAAATGATCGAAGCGTGTAAGAATATTGGATCCCAATCCCATAAAGCACGCCTGCTGGCTGCTGCCTTTACAGGCCCGAACCATTGCTTCGAGTGTGGGGAGAAGGGGCATTTCAAAAAACATTGCCCTCGCCTGTCCGCGTCCACACCCAATCTCCCTAAAACCGTGTGTAAAAGGTGTGGAAAGGGGCGACACTGGACAGCCAGCTGCCGTTCCCTCACGGACATAAATGGCGAACCTCTCCCACCATCCCGTTCACGAAACCTAAAGAGACGGGTCACCTTTTCCTCCCTCCCAGATATCAGGCACTACACTGAGGAACAGTCGGGAAACGGGGAGCAGAGCGCCCGGGGGGGGCGCGATGACACAAGTGACCCCCCAACTGCGCTCTGCTCTGCGCACGGCCTCCCAGCCGAGCCTTCACCAAGAGTAACATCATTTCCCGAACTGATCCCAAATCGAGACGTCCCATTCCAATGGACAATTTTATATACCACCAATGCCACCATAGAATTGATTCATCCCGAACACTTGTTAAGAGTCGTACCATCCGCCCGTGTTGACCCTAACTTAACCTATTTAATCATATCACATCTTTCGGCAATGGACAGAGGAGTTAGCATAGTGCCTACCCTCCTGTCTAGACTGAGTAACAGCAACATTGCAATCCACCTAACTGTTCATCTTCCTCCCGTCCAGCTGGAGGCGCGCTCCCCGGTGGCCAAGATGGTCTCCACAGAAGATCTGCTGTGTGTCCGATCACCGGACGAAGAGCAGAGGGAAGAAGACCAGAAGGAGGTTCTCTGGACCACTACAGTCCAATCCTCTCGCCCTCTGCTCACGTGTCTCATTTATTATCCGCAGCCGAGACAACCACAGCAGATCAAAGTGAGAGGCCTCTTGGACACGGGAGCGGACGTCACCATCCTAGCTTCCAGCGATTGGCCGCACGAGTGGCCTACCCAGGCGGCGTTCGTGCGGGTCAGTGGAGTGGGAGGAAACCAACAGCCGGTCAGGAGCAGGGAGGCACTCACCATCTACGGGCCAGAAGGTAGGCCAGCTTCTCTCCAACCATATATCCTAAACATTCCAATCACATTATGGGGACGGGACGTCATGGAACAGTGGGAGCTCACCTTAAGCTCCCCATTCCGTGAACAAAATTTTTAGGTGGGGTCACTGAAGTGTTGCAGCTCCCCAGACTGAGCTGGAAAACAGAGACGCCAGTCTGGGTTGATCAGTGGCCCCTACCTACCAAAAAGCTGCAAATTCTAACTGACCTAGTAAATCAAGAATTGGCCAAAGGACACCTGGAGTCTTCCACCAGTCCCTGGAACACTCCAGTGTTTGTTATCCAAAAGTCCTCAGGTTCCTGGAGATTTCTTCAGGACCTGCGCAAAGTAAATGAAGTCCTGGAACCAATGGGAGCCCTCCAGCAGGGAATGCCGTCACCATCTATGCTCCCTGCTGAATGGCCCCTAGTGGTCATTGATATAAAGGACTGTTTCTTCCATATCTTTCTCGATCCGGCTGATTCGGTCAAATTCGCTTTCTCAGTCCCAGCCATCAATGCTTGCGAACCCCACCGCAGGTATCAGTGGCGAGTGCTTCCTCAGGGGATGAAAAATTCCCCAACACTCTGCCAAATGTTCGTGGCAGAAGTGTTGAGGCCGATTCGGCAGAAATTTCCACAATCAATCATCTTCCATTACATGGATGATGTATTGATTTGTGCGAGAACACAATTGGCAGTTGAGAAAACCCTAAATTCCACTATCCTGGCACTAAAAGACAGAGGATTGGAAATCTCCCCTGAAAAGGTCCAGAAAGAAGCACCCTGGAGGTATCTCGGACTTAAAATTACCGAGAAAACAATCAGACCCCAGTCAATTGAAATTGACAGCCGAGTCCGAACTTTGAATGACCTCCAAAAGCTGCTAGGAGCCATTAATTGGGTGAGACCTGTGC
This sequence comes from Chiroxiphia lanceolata, assembly GCF_009829145.1. Taxonomy (NCBI): domain Eukaryota; kingdom Metazoa; phylum Chordata; class Aves; order Passeriformes; family Pipridae; genus Chiroxiphia; species Chiroxiphia lanceolata. Next base: position 167,489 of record NW_022476525.1, read on the forward strand.
TGGGGATCACAACTAGTGATCTGCACCCACTTTTTGAGCTGCTCAAAGGAGACGCTGACCTATCTTCTCCCCGCTTCTTAACATCTGAAGCTAAAAGAGCCCTGTCCATTGTCGAAAGAAAAATTTCAAAGAGGCAATCATGCAGGAGGGTGGAGGGGCTGCCATCCTCCTTGGTAATCGTGCGTGAACAGAAACAACCCCTGGCCCTCCTAGGCCAGTTTACCGTAGATAATAAAGACTTCTGTTTATGGGAGTGGATATTCCTCCCTCACCAATTCGGCAAGACTATCACCACTCTACCTGAAATGATTGGCAAGGTCATCTTCAAAGGCCGCACTAGGTGTTTAGAACTCAGCGGGGAAGAACCAGATTTCATCTACCTTCCGCTGACTTCTGAACATCTAGATCAACTGCTGCAAACCTCCACAGACTTTCAAATAGCCATTGGGGGTTACCCGGGGGAAATTCGGCTGCATCTCCCGGCGTGCCCGTTCATCCAAAGATTAATCCAAATTCCTCTCAAATTAAAAATTGTACAGTCAAATTTACCGATAAAGGATGCAAAAACCATTTTCACCGATGGCTCAGGGAGAACCGGCAATGCTGTGATTGTTTGGCAGGAAAATGGTAATTGGCAACAAGATATTCACAGAGTGCAAGGTTCCCCTCAGATTGTGGAACTTTCAGCAGTTGTGCGAGCTTTCAAAATTTTCAGTGGTGAACCAATTAATATTGTTTCAGATTCGGCTTATGTTGTTGGTGTGGTCAAAAGAATTGAAAATTCCTACCTAAAAGAAGTTTCAAATGAGAATTTATTCAGACTATTGACTCAATTAGCATATTTGATTCAGGTCCGAGAATTCGGCTTTTTCATTGTCCACACCAGGTCACACACTACTCTGCCAGGTCCTGTGGCAGAGGGAAACCAACTTGCCGACCATCTGGCAGGTATGGTAGTCACCCCAAATTTGTACCAACAAGCTAAACTATCCCACGAATTTTTTCATCAGAATGCGCGATCGTTACACAAACAATTCGGCCTCAAAATTTCGCAAACAAAAGAGATTCTAAAAACGTGTCCTGATTGCCAAAATTTCACGCCGCCTACCCCTGAAGGTACTAACCCAAGGGGTCTAGCGGCGCTAGAAATTTGGCAATCAGACGTCACACACATCGCAGAATTCGGGAAGCTAAAATTTGTTCATGTTTCAATTGATACTTTTTCCAAAATGATTGTAGCCACCGCGCATCCTGGTGAGAAGAGTCGTGATGTCAAAAGACATTTCCTGTCTGCATTTGCAAGGATGGGAGTCCCGAAACAAGTGAAAACTGACAACGGACCATCCTATGTGTCTGCAGACACGAAAAAGTTCTTTGAAGAATGGGGGGTGCACCATACCACCGGGATCCCTCACAATCCCACAGGACAAGGCATAGTAGAGCGTGCCCACCAAAATATTAAGAATTTGCTTAAAAAACAAAAAAGGGGGAGTATGGGCCTGTCTCCCCAAGAACGATTGGATAAGGTGATGTATGTTTTAAATTTTTTGAACTTGCTGGAGGAATATAACACTCACATAAACAGAAGTCCAGCACAAAAACATTTTATGTCTGACACGAACTCACCAGAAATGACTTTGTTAAAAGCTAAAATCATGTATCGGGACCCACTAACGGAGAAATGGACGGGCCCTTTCCCCTTGATCACCTGGGGGAAGGGCTACGCTTGTATTGCAGGTCCGGAAGGGCCAAAGTGGGTCCCTGCCAGAAGGATAAAAATCGCGCAGAATCAAGAAAAAACACCAGATTGATCAAAATCATGAAGTTAACAACCATCCTCCTCCACGCCACCGTCTTCACCATCGTCATCGTTCCTCTCGCCGCGCCCATCCCACTGAGGCCCTGGATGGACCAGCCCAAGGAAAACTTATGGGTAACGCTGGCCAAGGCAACGGGCACAGACACCCTGTGTCTGTCCTTGGCTAGCGCAGGTAGTCCATTCAGGACATGCCTAGTGGGAGTCCCCATAACACCAGGGGACTGGGGCGCCTTCGTCTCCCAGACGAGGTCCCGCGGGGCGATGCCCCTTAACTCCCCCAATCTGGCCCAGGCGATCGCGGCACTTTCTTTTGTTGACATCCCATTTCAAGAAATAGACCTCCTTGGTTCACTCCCTACCCTTGCATGTGTCATCTTCCATCGTTACACCCAACCCATTTTGTTTACCCCCTTCAATGTTACTCCCTCAAAACCTCTCTACCAAGGGACCACTTCGCCGTGGTGTAATGGGTCCACTGTCACCACCATACCCACAGAGCATGTTCCTCGGAACATGCGTCTGCCGAAGGGGTACTTCCTGCTGTGCGGGGATCGGGCGTGGCCTGGTATTCGAGCCTACCCGGAAGGGGGTCCCTGCACGGTAGGGAAGCTAGCCCTTTACAACCCGGCGAAGTTTCAGATGACAGATTTGGCAATTCTTCCAAGAATCCAAATTAAAAGGTCCCTCCAAAATGAAGACGAATTGGCAGTTCCAAAATTGAAAAATCGAATTCGGCGCCAGGGGTGGTTCCCTAACATCCAGAGGCAGGTGGATGGGTGGAGGCTCCCCCCAGAGCCTAAACCTCAACCACCTAAGCCTCAGACCACCCCTCCCAAAGTGAAACAAATCCAAAATCAGTCTCCAGTTGTGTACGCTATACCACATGCGGGCGCTGGAGTCGTAACGATGCCACCTCCTCTACCCTTCCCGGCGGATTGCGACTCCAACATCCACATCTGGTCAAGGATGAAAAATTTCTGGGCGTCTTTCCCTATCCCTGGGATTGGTACGGCACACGCCTTGTCACTTTTGACACACCTTGGTTGCTGGCTGACCAAGGAGGCGAATGCCACCACCCAGGCGATAGAAGGTCTCTTAGAAGACACCCAGAAATTGAAAGAAGTGAGTCTTCAAAACAGGGCAGCCATCGACTTCTTGCTCTTGGCACACGGGCACGGGTGCCAAGAGTTCGAGGGGATGTGTTGCATGAATTTCTCGGATCATGCTCAATCAATTCATGAAAGCATCAGCCAGCTCAAGAGCCTGATCCGAGATATTCACAAAGACAAAGAAGAAGACCTAGGAGACTTATTCAATTGGCTAAAATTACCTACATTACCTAATTGGTCTCGCAAAATTATAATAATGTGTATCCTGGCCCTTTCCGTCCTTTTCTTGTTATGTATTTGTTTGCCCTGTCTTATTGTTTATATCCGTAAGTCTCTAATCTCTACTATAAGTGCCAACGTCGCCGCGGCCTCAAAAAACAAAGAAGGGGGAGATGTTGGGGACGAAAACCACCATCTGCGAGAGGAGTGGGAACGGTTTCAAGCGTGGAGGAGAACTTATGAATCCTGAAAAGACTGTTTACCTACAAGAATGGACATTTGCAGCCCTCAGAGGCTGCCACTGGACTGGACTGTTTCCCTGTGTTATCCCCAGTTGATTACAGTTTCCCCCAGTTTATTGTTGAAGAGTTATCTGTATGTTTGTACCCCCAGTTGTTGTTTTGTAAAATCAAATCCTCCATGTTGTCTCCTTCCTCCCCTCAGAGTTTTCCCGCCTAAAGTTGTTTACTCCCCTGTTCTCCCCTGCTTTCCTGCTCCTCTGCCTGTGATTGGTTGCAGTTCGCCGCAGTGCAGAGGTAGCTCCCATTGGTCCTTTCCCCCGGATACCCAAAGTCTCCACCCTTCCTAATTACAATATCCAATCCCAATCCCTCCTTACCTGCCAATCCTTCCCTCCTCCCCTTGCCTGAGTCCAACCCCTTACAATACCCTATATAAGTCTGTGTTCTTCCCCAATAAACTGGCATTGCTTCCCTCTTCCTCGACTGTGTCCCTAGCCTTTATTGCAGTGCCCTTTTCCTTTCCCAACCCACGAGCTGTGGCATTACTCCATTCACAGCTCGCCCCCCGTCCTCGGCGCAGCCCTTCTGGCGACACCCGATAGCGCAGGTCCCTCGGTGCAGCTCTTTCAGTGACATGGGGCGGCGGGGACACCTCAGTGCAGCTTTTTATTCTATTTATTTTACTCTATTCTCTGTATTTTATTCTATTCCCACCCCGCCCATCCCTCGGGGCAGCTCCTTCAGTGACACGGGGCGGCAGAGGCCCCTCGGTGCCGCTCCTCGCTCCCTCACACCCCCCGGGGCTGCCCCGCTGATCCCTCGCTACAACTCTTTTAGATATCGGGCGGCGGAACCCCCTCGGAGCAGATATTTTATTCCATTTATTTTATTCTCTATATTTTATTCTATTTAACACCTTGCAGGTCCTGTCGTGCAGCTCCTTCGGTAACACGGGGCGGTGAAGACCCCTCGATGCGATTCTTTTATTATATTTTATTCTGTGAATTTTATTCCTTTCACACCTCCCGTCTTCGGTGACGCCCTTTTGTCGCCGCCCCGTGATGCGGCTTTTTCGGGGAGACCGAAAGTCGCCCGACCTCCCCGGTGCCGCCCCACCGGTCCCTCGGGGCAGCTCTTCTAGATGCGGGGCGGCGGGGACCCCCCTAGTGCAGGTTTTTTTCTATTTATTTTATTCTTTATATTTTATTGTATTCACAGCTCGCCTGTTCCGCTGTGCAGCTTCTTCAGTGACACGGGCCGGCCGGGACACCCGGGGGGTGTCATCAACCCCTCACCTCCCCGGTTCCTCAGTGCAGCTCTTTTAGATATGGGGCGGCGGAGACTCCCCCGGTGCGGCTATTTTGTTTTCCTTCGTTTTATTCTCTGTATTTTATCCTACTCAGACCTCGCCCCCCCTCTGGCGACACCCGACAAGGCTCGTCCCACGGTGCGGCTCTTTTCCTGTATTTTCCTCTCTTGTCTGGATTTGATTCCATGCCCACCCCGCCCGGCCCGGGGCAGCTCCTTCAGTGACACGGGGAACCCTCGGGGCTGCTCCCCCAGGGCCCGCCCGCCGCCGCCGCTCCCCGGGGCCCTCCCCGCGTCCTGCCGGGATCGGACACCGCCGGCGGCCCCGGCTTCAGCTGGGGACAGCACACAAGTGCTGCTGGGGGGTCCCACCTCAGTTCGGTTTGGTTTGTGCTTCCTAGGCTGGGCAAAACCGATTGCTGGAGTTTTCTGCCTGAAATCTGTCCCCTCCTCCGCTCAACCAAATGGACTGGGGGCCTTTTTCCCTTCTGGGGGGAGATAAAACCGATATGTTGAGCCCCGACAGGACACAGCAGCCCTGCAGCCTGCGGAGCCTGTGCTCATCTGTGCCCGGCAGGGGAACAAAGCAGTTCAGGGACAAATGAATCAGTGGTTAATTAGCCTAATGCATTGCTCCAAAACAGGGGGTGGGAAAAGTGAGGCTCCAGGGCTTCCAGAGTCTCACACATGACCGGGAAAGCCGGCCTTCAGCTCCACAACACTGTATTTGTATCTATTTTTTGATAGATCTGGCGTTTCATTGATTGAATCTCGACATTTTTTAACTCCTTTAATGTCACTTTATTAATTCTCAGAGATCAGGATCAAGACCTTGATCTTTTATTTTCACCATTTTGGGGGGTTGAGGAGGGTTTTCCTCTCAGTGTCTGGTGCTGCAGCTTCTTGTCCTTTCCCCGGGCTTTCCATCCTCTGGAGACAACCCCCGCACCCCCGGCCCCTCGGTGCCCCTCACCGGGGCGTCAGGGCGAGTCCCCCCGGCAGCTGTGGGGCTGTGGCGGGGCAGGGAGCTCGGGCCCCGCGGCCAGTTCACACCAGCCCGAGCCAGCGCGGGGGGGCAGCGGGGCTTTGGCTTCCTGTCCCCTCCTCCGCGTGACAGCGCCGTGTCCCCACCCCCGGGTCAGTGTCTCCAGCCCTGTGCTGCGCCGGCTCTGCCAGGACGTGGAGGACCAGGTCGGCTCCATGGTCTGAGACCGACGGGGCGAGCGGGGGCTGCGGGAGCCCCCCGTGCCCCCGGGGTGCAGGGACTGGGAGGTCGTGCCCGCTGGACCCCCCAGGTTGGTTGGGGAGCGCAAACTCGCGGGGGGTGGTGCTGGGGGCGGGGTGATGCCGCCCCTCGAGTTCCCAAGAGCTGCTCAGGGTGGGGAAACTGAAGGGCAGATTGAGGGAGGAGGGGCTGGGGGGGGATTTTCTCGAGGCTGTGGTTGGTTGCTGTCCCACCCCCCTAAGCTGGGATCCCAAAAGAGGGAGCAGAGGGATTTTTGGGGACACTCAGCTTCTTCTGCTCCTGTGCAGGAGGGCCTGCAGGGGTTTGGAGGAGTCTCACCAGGGTGCTTTCCCCCATGACACCCTGCCTCGGCCTCTGGGGGGTTGGGGGGGGTGACGGGTGCTCTTGAGCCCCTCCTTTTTTCTGTACCCCTTCCTTGAACACAAGATCTGACATTCCAGTGCCCCGGGGGGGTCCTTGACCGCAGCTGTCCCCCTGCTGTCCCCTCGGGGCCCTGACGGTCACCCTGGCGCTATCCCTCGGGCTGGGTGGAGAATGGCCCCCACGGGCTTTTTGGGGGGGTGGTGGAGGGGTCCGAGTACCCCTCTGGTGTTTTCAAGCACGTGATGAACCGGGAGCAAAACCCCCAAATCACGTTTCCTGGCTGCAAAGCTCAGTGGGGCTGCCCCATGGCACTGCACTGCCCCTGGAACCGGTCTGCCCCCGGGGCTGTGAGGGGGCATGGACTGGGCACACTGGGAGGGGCTGCTTGCAGCGGCCCTGACACCCTCCCACGTATCCCCCCCTCCCCTCCAGCCTTCGCCGGGGGTGCCATGAGGTTTCTTCACCCACCACCCACGTTGGGGTTGTCCCACAGCTGATTCCGGGGCTCCTGCAGCAGCACCTTTGGGGGGTCAGGATTAGGGAGGCCCTGAGACCCCTCGATGCAGCCCCAGGAGAGCAAAGCCCCCTGAGCAGACATGGGTGTGTCCCCCCTGCCGCAGAGGAGAGACCCCCTGGCCTCAGCACCACCTCTGCCCTGCCCAGCTCCTCTAACACTGGAGGCCTGATTGTTAAAAGGTTCTGGGACTGTGGAGTCTCTGAAATGACTTCTCTATGTATGGCAGTTTCCCAGCTAGCATAGAAGTCAGGGTATTTTGATTAGAAGGAAGAAAAATAGAAATCCAGGTGTCATTAGTAAAGTATTACGATCCCAGATTTTTATTAAAATCTAGGGACTGAAAGGTAAAGAATATTTTTCTCCCTCTGAGACATCCCAGGGACTTTGGCTGCTACAGCTTCAATCTGTCAAAGGCACTCACAGGGGCTCCATGGGGACATTCCAAGGATCTCCAGCCTGCTAAAGAGCCGGGATGTCACAGACATTCACAGGGGTTCCTGAACTGGGCACAGTGGGAGTTTAAGGCAAAGTCTATTAGAGAAGCTCCCATTGAGTCATGAGGTGCAGAAAGGACCCCCAACACCCCCCAGAGACCCCCAACCCTCCCCGGACCCCCTGGCTTTCTAAACTCCTTCCCCCAGAGAAGCGTGGTAGTGGCTAGATCCAATCTTAGCCCCAGACTTTGTCAATGGTTTCTGTGTAAAGGATTATGCAAGTCTGATTGAACCTCCCCAGCTCTGTCCCCTCCCGCCTCTTCCTCTGCACTTGGGAGAGGAGAGAGGAAAAATCTGCATCACCCTCCTTCTTCCCAGCCCAGAAACAATTTTGGAGCTGCAGCTGCTGCTCAGCACCCACAGCTGGTGCTTCTTTGGGGCTGGTTTTGTTAAATCTCTTATTCTGGGAGAGAGATGGAGCCTTTCCCTGGAGCAGAGGCCCTGCTCAGGGGTGGGAAATGGTTCTGTGTGGGGAAGGCTGGTGGGTTCCATCCCCCCTGACCCACCCCTTGCACTTGTGGCCGGTGGGTGAATGGGTTGGAGGGGCCCTTGGAAGGGGGGAAAAGTTTTGAGGGAGAGAGATTTCTGTGCCTCCATCCCCTTTTCCCACATCTTCCTTCCCAACCTGTTTTTCACCCCAAAACACCCCAAGCTGCAGCCTGGAGCAGGAGGAATTTGAGGGCTAGGGACAGTAACAAAGGGCTGCATCAATTAAACCTTATTAAAAATTCAAGCATTTGGACAGGAAAAAACATCCTTTTGAGTCTTCCCTTTGCGAACACAGGCAGGGGGTTCTCACCTGGAAAATATTTACCTGGGGAAGTACCAGGTGCAGGGGCTGTAATAAATTTATTTACAGTGGTGATGCATGACATCTTGGGCACAGACCCTATGAGGTATATTGGAGTAATTTATTACAGTTCTTTCACGGTTTATTTACCCCGTTACATCAGCAGGAAATTCCTGTTAGTAACTTTTCTCTAGATCTACTTTTTAGTTAAGCATTCACTGCCCATGTGAAAAATACTCCTAAGCAACTTCCCACACACAAAGACACATCTCACCACGTCCGCTTTTATCTTGCCAAGTTCCCCTTAAGTTTTTCCCAGGGTCATGTAATCTCAGTTCCCTACATCTCCCTCTTCTTTATTTTCTAAGGCACTTAAAGATAAAACTGGATAGACTTGTACCACCAAGGCTTGATGTGTTGCCTTTTGTTTCACAGATCATACAATCCCAATCAAACGTGGTAAACAGAGAATCATCCCCAATAGACCCAACAGTAGAACCAAACCACACATTAGAATCTTTTTCACCCATGGCCCTAATCCCAAAGTCTAATCCCATCCTTCAGAGGGGTTCCATCTGTTGTTCACCATCAGCTTCTTTGTTAGGTCCTGTAACTGTTGTAAAGCTTTTGTGAATGGGGGTTGATTTGTCACTCAAGTTCATGCAACACATTCCATCAAATCCTTCCCATCCATGTCCCTGTGCTAAAAGCAAAAAGATCTATTTTGCAAAGTAACATGTCTCACTGACTGAGCATCAGTCAATAAATCTGCAATAGTCTGACTAATAGCATTTGTCTGTTTTGCTAACCAACATCCTAATTTATTTAATGTAGCTACAGTTTTTGCAGCTGCCACTCCAGGTGCTAGGAAAGAGGCAGCAATTCTTGTTCCCTGATTCCAAAATTCTGTGTTATCCCTACATTCACTAGTGAAGGTGTGTACATGTCTCTTGTATCTATTACAGTGTTTTAGGATCATTGTTGTATTAGGAGTGAACAAGGTTAATTTTCCTACAGTATAAGGTCCTCCGATAATTTGTGCTGGTACTGAAACCCAGGCTCGATCTCCACAAAGGAGGAAAAGACCAGATGGTAAGGTCATGTGACTGGAAAAGGATAGGGTACTATTATCTACATGTGAACACCACAGAGACACGTTACTAAATGGTCTGGTACCTGTAACATTCCACGAGGTGCTGACGTTGTTCCTAAACATTGTGCATCTATGTGCATCCAGGGATTCTAACAATTCCAGTTCTTGAGGGGGATTTGTACCTGGCTGACTTACGTGAGGCCACCACTCATCCCAGGAGTTGTAAGTGTCATTTCTCATAAGATTCTGGCAGGGGGATGGTGTATGCAGTGAGTGATTACAAAGAGTGAACAATTCCTGCGGGTCTAGAGAAACACCTACTAAGCAAGTCAAAAAAGGGTTGTTGGGTGTTGCAGCGCTAAGACACACGGTATCCTGACCCATTACATTGGCTAATGTAACCCATATGTTCTGTTTCTGTTGAGCCACCAGCCATCCTTGAGTTACTGCCATGACAGTGGCAAAAAGCATACATGAACAGGTATCAACAGACACGTGAATGTATTTTAGTCTGCTAAAGGAGGGATAATGAGTAATATCAGTTTGCTAGATGTCACAGGGTTGTAAGCCCCGAGGGTTCACATCATGTGGCAAAGGCAAAAGACTTATATCCTGGCAATCAGGGCAACTGTGAATAATGATTTGAGCCTGTTCTCGTGTGTGAAACGATAGGACCTTTGCAAAGCTTTTGCATTTTGATGGAAAAAATCATGTGAAAGTCTAGCCTGTTGATAGGCATTAGGGTTTTTTTTCTGCTGCAAGCAAGGGAGTCTGCTATTTGATTTCCCTGTACAATTGGGCCTGGCAACACTGAATGTAAAACAAAATATTCATGGTGACAGTGTTCTAATAAAAATAACAACTGCCTAAGGAGTGAAAACAATTGTTGATTAGAAACTGTTTTGAGAAATGCTCTGTCTAAGCTCTGAATAATACCCGTGACATAAAGTGAGTCAGCAAAAAGGACACTGTGAAAAAAGAGTAACGGCACGAACAGCAGCTGCCAGTTCCACTATCTTTGTAGAACCTATAACAAAAGTAACATCTGAGTTCCATTTATCAATGTCTGTTTTCCATGCTACCACAGCTTTTCCTGTTGCCCCCGACCCATCTAGGAACAGTTAAAGCATTTGGGATAGTGGCTCGAGAAAGGTGGGTCTTTAAAGGCAAGACTGACAGCGAATATAACAGCTTGTGACGAAGAAGAGAAAATTTTATCTCTCCAGTAAATTCCGCTAAGGCAATCTGCAATGGCATGTGCTATTGAAGCCAAAAAGCAAAATCTTGTTTTGCAACCGCTATATAAATTACTGCAGGATCACATGCCGTTAATTGTTGCAAGCGGTGTCTGCCTCGCTGTATGAGCACAGTCAACATTTCAATACCCGTGGTTACTGTTTTAGGAAAGGCATGAGGCAGAAAAACCCACTCCAGAACCCGTAAGGGGTCTGCATAGGTAACATCCCACTGGCGTAAGAGGGCATAAGGTTGAAAGGTATTATAAATTAAATTTAAAAAGACTGGTAATTCCAGTCTGTGACAGCTATATCGACCTTGAATAGCCTGAAGCACAACAGACAAAGCCTGTTCTGCTTCATTAGTTAATGAAGTGAAGATAAGTCAGGATCACGCTTTAACAACTCAAACAATGGGGCCAATTGTTGTGTAGATATGCCTAATTGCAGTCGCACTCAATTGATGGTGAGGAGAGGCCTGGAGCACGACCCTCGCAGGGGGCCGCTGGGGCGGGAGATGTGTTTGCTCCCAGCGGCGTTGGGAGCAGCGTGTTCCCTGCTGCTGACAGCGCCAGCAGCACGACCGGGCAGTCTGAGGCCGTGGGGGCTGCTGCCCCCGGCCTGCTGGGCTCACACGGCCCCGGCGGCAAGGAGGAGGCAGCGGTGGAAGTGGATGCGCGGGGCGTAGCGGGGCAGAGCGGGGAGGGGCGGGGCGGAGCAGGGCCGAGCGGAGTGGGGTGGGACGGGGCCGAACAGGGCTGAGCGGACGGAGCGGGGCGGAGTAGGGTGGAGCTGGGCGGGGCCGAGCGGGGTGGGGCCGAGCGGACGAAGCAGGGCGGAGCTGGGCGGGGCGGAATGGGGCAGGGCGGAGCTGGGCGGGGCAGAGTGGGGCGGGGCCGAGTGGACGGAGCAGGGTGGAGCTGGGCGGGGCGGAACGGGGCAGGGCGGAGAGGGCGGGGCAGGGCAGAGCCGGGCGGAGCGGGGTGGGTTGACCGCTGCGCTGGCGGGCGGACAGAGGGTGGGATGGCGGCGGGAGTGAAGCCAGTCCTCCCTCCTCCTGTCCTCCTCCTCCTGTCCTTCTCCTTCCTACACTGTTCAAGAGTCCCACAATATTGTGAAGAATCACTGTTATTCTCGCTTCCCACTTCGGGTTATGTGGGTTTTGCCCAAGACACGGAATTCGCCGTTGAGGGGTTTTAGCGCTGGATTTGCCGGCGTGGCAGAAGCGGCGACGCGGAGCGAGGGGTTTTAGCAGGGCTGTTCCCGAGGTGCATGCGGTACTTTGCAGTGAGATTGTCAGCAGGAGGCAGATATAAATCCTGCTCTTTTTCAGAATCGATCCAGGGTGGGTCGAGGGATCAACGGGGTTTGAGTCTTGGGTAGTAAACGGGGATTGTTTCTCTTTAGGATCATTCTTGGCAAGGGGCGCACTTGCCAAAGAAGGTAAATCAGTTACACTTGTGGCTTGCAGGCGGGTTAATGCCGAAAACACCTGTTGCCACATTGAAAGTAAACTTAAAGCTTTTTCATCTGGCGTTCGCCCCAGCTCTTCCCCAATTCACTTCCATGTGGAAACATTCAAAGTTCCCTCTTGGGGAAACCAGGAACAATTGTCTGTTACCCAAACTAACAGTGTTACTAATGATACCTGACGTACATTACTGCCATATATCTTTAGTATCTTTGTGAGTACTTCCATCTGATTTATTTTTGTTCTCGTGTTAGTGATTGTCCCATTGTTCCCAGCTGCTCACCCGCTGTTTTGCAGAGGGGATGGGTGCATGTAGTCAAATCCTGACCCAGGTCTCTTTCCTTGGTTCAGCTGGGCTATGCCACTGGAGTTCCAGCTATATTTTCTGGATTAAATTTGCAAACCCCATGTTCAGGACGCCGTTCATGACTTCTCAGGCACGGACCCCATGCAGTATAATGGAATCCTTTATTACATTTCTTTCACTGTCTATATACCCTGTTACATCAGCAGTAAATTCCTGTTAGTAACTTTTCTCTATATCTACTTTTTAGTTAAGTATTCATTGCCCATGAGAAAAATACTCCCAAGCAATTTCCCCCACACAAAGACACATCTCACCACATCCACTTTTATCTTGCCAAGTTCCCCTTAAGTTTTTCCCGGAGTCATATAATCTTGGTTCCCTACAGTGATGCCAAGAACACCTGCTGGGCATTGCTAGGGGGATTTATATAGTTTTAGTAAGTATAGAAACACTTTGCATTTGCCAGTGACTCAGCAGCAGAGTCCACAGGTACTCCTAGTCTGTGTCAGTCAATCCTTGTTCTGTTTTTTGGATTTTTTTCCTTATAAATATTCCACAGATTGCTCCTATGGGACCAGTTTTGCTTTGCTGAGGAGAGCTGTGACTGCTGGGAGCCTTGGGGGGATTATCAGCTTTATGTGTTTTCATTTGAGGAGCAAAGGAGCATCCTGATAAAGCCCAGGACGGAGCAGGACCTGTGCAGGCCCTGGGAGCTCGGGGTGTTGTCCCAGATCAGCTCGTGGCAGGAGGAGCTGAGGGTGCCCCTGTCCCCTCTGTGCCCCCCAGGGGTGGCAGAAGCCCCTCGTGAGGCAGGTCCAGAGGCACCATCTCCTGTCCTGGGGGCTCCACGAACTGCCCTGCACAGGGTGTGGAGACAGGGGGTGATCTCAGGTGGGTCTGAAGGGCTATCCAGAACCTTGAGGGGTGACGGGGGGGCTTGGACTGAAAACACCTCCCAGCTCTGCAAGTCGTTGGGACAACACCTTTCCAGGTGTGGTGGTGCATCCCCACCCCCCCAGGCCTCCCTGTGATCTGAGAAATGCTCCTTAGGCCTTAGCCTTGATGAACAGCCCTGGGCTGAGCTGCTCTTGAGTTGCTCAGAAACACTCTCTGCTGCCAGGAACTGGTGCTGTCTAACCAGCTCCTGCAGTTTAACCAACAGCCTGGGAAACTTCTTATTTTTCTTGCCTGAAGAACAACCAAGTGGAATCCTATTTTTGTTCTCCAGTGGATGACAAGGTAGGAGTTGTGGTTGAAGCTCTTCCCGTAGTCGGTGCAGCAGAAGGGCCTCTCCCCTTGTGTGTGTCTGCTAATGCAGGAGATGTGAGCTGGTTCGAAACCTCTTCCCACACTCAGGACACTTGTAGGGTCGTTCCCCACTGTGGATCTTCTGGTGGCTGAACAGACCGGAGCTCAGGCTGAAGCTCTTCCCACATTCCAAGCACTTGTAGGGCTGTTTCCTGGAGTGCAGGCGCTGGTGGGTGATGAGGTTGGAGCGGTCATTGAAGCTCTTCCCACATTCCCCACACTGGTAGGGTTGTTCTCCGGTGTGGATGATCTGGTGGCGGATCAGGCAGAAGCGCCGGCTGAAGCTGCTCCCACACTCCAAGCACTTGTAGGGCCTTTCCCCAGTGTGGATGCGCTGGTGGTGGATCAGGTGGTATCTCTTGCTGATGCTCTTCATACATTCCAAGCATTTGTAGGGCTTCTCCCCAGCCTGAAGCTGCTCATGGACCTCCAGGTCGGAGCTCTCGCTCAAGCTCTGGCCGCCTTCCCAGCACGGGCTGGCTCTTTCCTCCTCAGAGCACCCTGGGCTGGCTTTGGAGCCCCTCCTCCGGGGGGATCTCCGGGCCTTTTCCTCCCCACTGCCTTCCTGCACCGTGGAGCCCTTCAAAACGGCCTCTCCCACCAGGCTCTGCCGGGGGGATTTGTCCTCCAGGCTCTCCGTCCTCAGCTCGGGGCCTGGGGCAGGAAGGAAGAAGGACAGGGAGGGGATTTGCCTCCAGCCCAGAGGGAAGGCCAAGGACATCCCCCCAACTCTGGCCCCGGCAGGACGGCGGCGGCAGCGGGGTTGTCCTGCAGCCGGGGGCCATGCTCAGCTGGGAGATACAGGACAAGACAGGGCAAAGGGGCACTGACTTCCTCCTCACCTGCCTGGGGGTCCCGGGGCATCTTCCTCTTCCTCGCAGCCTCCAATTTTGGCTGCGTGTGCGGGTCCCCACCCCCGACAAAGCAGGACTGGGCACTGTGACTCCGACCCTTGATTCCAAATCTCCTTCTCTCTCTTTCTCTTCTTGTCTCCCTTTCCTCGGGGTGATCATAAATGCCAGAACTGCTGTAGACTCCCTTCCCCAGCCACGGATTACCCATTACGGTTCCAGAGTTGCCAAAGATTAAAGCCGTTCCTGTTGTCACTCCAGTTCTCCAGCAGTGTTTCTCTTTCACTCCCCCCAAGGGACCCCTCAGGAAAAGAACCTGTTGTGGTGCCTCTGGGGCAGGTCATGACACGGGCTCCAACAGAGCCATGTGCGAGAAGAGCTGGGAGTGGAGAACTGGGGGGACATGGATACTGGGGGGGGTTGGAGGGTCCGCAGATTAAGAAAAGGGGGAACTGGGAGAGCTGGAAGAGGCAGAAAGGGGCTTCAGAGGTACCTGGGTTCAAGGAAAGCGGGGCTGGGGGAGAGGTGACCTGGGATGGCTGGGAATGGTGGTCTGGGAGTCCCCAGGGTCAAGGAAACAGGAGATCCGGGGACTGAGAGAGGCGAGATGACTGGGAAAGGGGTTGCAGGGCCAGGGAAATGGGCGCAGGAGAGTCCCAGTGCCCAGGAATGGGGGTTCAAAGGAGTGACAGTGTCAAGGAAAAGAGGAGGTCTGGAAGAGGGAGAGTGCCTGGGAAAGTGGTAGCAGGAGGGTATTGGTGCAGGATAAAGAGCTGCAGGGGGGTCCTGGAGCTGGGGAAGGGGCTGAAGAGGCATCTCAGTGTCACGGTCACCTCAGGGGAAACTCAGGGGCAACTCATGGGCATGGTCATGACCATCTCATGGTTTTTATCACCTCATGGCCGTGGTCATCTCATGGTCATCTAAGCATCACAATCATCTCATGGTCAGTCATCTCATGGTTTTGATCACATCATGGTCATAATCACCTCGTGTTCATGGTCACCTCATGGTTGAGGTTGGAAAAACCCTCTGAGACCTTTAAGGCCAACCATTAACCCACCACTGCCATGGCCACCACTAAAACATGTCCTGAGGTGTCACATCCACGCTTTTTTTGGGCACCTCCAGGGATAGTGACTCTACCACTGCTCTGTGCCAGGGCTGGACAACCCTTTCCCGGCAAAAACATTTTCCTAATATCCATCTAAACCTCCCCTGGGACAACTTGAGGCTGTTTTCACTCAGATATTTTGTTGATTTTGGACAGCACTCATTTGTGTCCCATTGAGGTCCCCTGATCTTTTCGGGGTCACCAGGCCCTGGGTAATGACCAGTGATAGATACAATTATTGTATAACTATAATTCTATAGAAACATATTAATATATTAGTAGAGTAATAATGCTATTTACTCTATTAATTCTAATTAATAATTCTACTAACTATAATTAATTTTTACACCATAAGCAGAGTCCTAAAATTTGTAATTTCATTACATTTTTACCTCCCTCAATCACATTAAACCTTTGGTTTCCACATGGGAAGAATAAATAGATTAAACAGTAAAAATAACAATTTCCTCATTTTTCTCCAGTTTATTTCCCTCCCCAGGCTCAGCTGGGTGCCCCCCACCTGCCACCTCCTCAGGGGAGATGAGATCCCAGGTAGCAGCTCCAGACTCCTCCTAGGCAGATATCTCAGATGATTTTTGGGTTTTTTGCATCCTGAATCTTCCAGGATCTGTCAGAGACTCTTCCCAGGCAGAGATTCTTCTGTATTTTCAGATCTCTTCAAGGGAGCTGAGAGCCCAAGAAGTATCCCTAGACTACTCCAGGGAAGCTGCCCAAGATGATTTTTTCCCTTTTGCAGGAAACTGTGTCCTGTATTCACCCAAGACTCCTCCCATGATTCTCCTGGAGTATTTTGATCTCTGATTTTGGGACCTGAGTTGCTCTCCTCGGGCCCAGAATCTTCCAAGAAAGGTGTCCAATATGTTCTTTCTCCTTTGGAGGTAAATTTTTGCTGTGGAATCCACCTCAGACTCAACCCAGGTGTGTCCCAGAGTCTTCACATCTCCTCAAGGAAGCAGCCTCAGATTCCTCCAGGGAAGCTTCCCGAGATGTTTTTGCTTGTTTGGAAGCAGCTCTCTGCTCCAGGACGCACTGGAGACTCCTCCTGGCATCTCCCAGAGTCTTTTCATCTCTGATTCAGGCACTTGATATCCTGGGTAGAAGCTCCAAGTCAGGTACCCAAGATGATTTTTCTCTTTTGCAGGAAAATGCATCCTCTGGGACCCAGCTGGAGCCTTCTCAAACATTGCCTGGAGTCTTCATCTCTCATCTGGGGACCTGAAATCCTGGGTAGCAACCCTAAACTATTCCAGGGATGATTCCAGATATAATTTTTTTCTTTTTGTAGTTCCAGGATCTTCCAGGATCTCCCTGAGACTCCTCCCAGGCTTCTCCTGGAGTCTTGGTCTCTGATTTCAGCATCTGAAATCCTGTGTGTCAGTCCAGACTACCCCAAGGCAGGTAGGCAAGATGATTTTTCTTCTTTTGTAGATTCTGCGTCTTCCAGGATCTACATGAGACTCCTCATAGGCATCTCCTGGAGTCTTCTCACATCTCCTCAAGGGAGTTGGATCCCAGGGATCAGCCCCAGACTGCTCCCGGGCAGCTGCCTGAGATGATTTTGTGCAGGGCAAGAGGGAGCTCTGCAGGCCTGGAGGAGCACAGGGGCTCTGGGGCTCTGCTGGCTCAGGAGCAGTTGAATGTGCCTCCACTTGTGCTGTAGTCTCCTGTGCCCTGCTGGGCACATGGAGGAGCAGCTGAAGCAGCTGAAGCTGCCCCCTGTTGCGGTAGGAATTCTTTAGGACACAGCAGACGTAAGAAATTATCTTAGCCAGAAACCTCGAGATTTGAACAGAGACAAGAAAGCCTGTTTACATTTGGTCTCTGATATCCTTACACTATCTTTTAATTAAACTTCTAGAGTCCAGAAGTAAATCCCTTTACCACCTTTCTTTACCCCCATCTGTTGTGATTGTGATAAAGAAATATTTGTTTATCTGTTTGAAGAACAATATCTCCCTGCGCTTCTGAGACCTTTAACCCTAGCTGTGAATACAATGTATGCCCCTCCTTCCCTGAACCCTATATAAACCAAAAGTTTTGTACAATAAACCATTCAGTTTCAGACCCTCAGACTGGATTGTTTATTATCATTCTAACGGTCTCAGCCTCCTGTGCCAGGGGGTGTGTCTGGGTTTGCTGCTGGACACAGGGGGGCCCAGCTGGGCTCCTGTTGTGGCACAAGGGGCGCACGGGGTGGGCAGTGCCCTGTGTGCTGCTGCTGAGGGCCGGGCAGGGCTGGCTGGTTCTGTGGCACTGCCAGGCCTGCCCGCCCTGCTGCCCCTGCCAGCTGCTGGCCAGGGCCAGGGGCTTCCAGCCCCGCCAGCACCGGCTCCTTCTTGGGATGCCAGGGATGCCAGCCCCGGGGCATCCCTGGGCTGCTCTGGTGTGGCCACTGCAGGGCAGGAGATGGTTTGTATGAGAAATAAATAACCTGGTTTTATTATAAGCAAATGAACTTGGTAGGAAGATGTAAGGGGGTGAGTTTTTTATTTTCCAAGAGGTTTTTTAGGCGTACCGCAGAGGCTGTAAGGTGGATGGTCCTGCCTGGACCTGATGCCAGGGAACCTTTCACGGCTGGGAATAGAGAAAAATACAAAAATAAAGATGTATCCTCCATGTGGCAGCCTATTGTGTACAGGGGGACCCCCCCCCCCCATATAGGTCCAGGGGGTTAAGTCACAATCAATGAAGAGAAAAGGTAACACCCCCTTCCGGGTCAGAGAAATTACCCTTTAAGGTAAAAAACCGGTGGTCAATGAATACGTTAACAGTTTATGTAACGGAAAGAATACAAAAGGCGTGATTTTCAAACGATTGGTGTGCTTTTTAGATCCTTGTAATTTTGGAGCACCCAGCGTGCCACAATAAAAACCTCACTACACTTTCCTTGTCCTACAGGTATTTTTTTTGTCATTTTTAAACCTACAGGAAGGATTTTTCCAACAGTTTGCCCTGGGGGGGCTGAAAGGAGAGCGGGGGACGCGCAGAGGCTGCCTGGCTCCCCCCAGCCAAGGCCTGCCGGGCCCCGCCAGCAGCGGCTGCTGGCCCAGGGCTGGGCAGATGCCGGGAGCCTCCCGGGCCCGGGCCCTGCCCGTGTCCCTCCGTGCTCGGCACTGCCGGCTCCTTGGTGTACCGCTGGGGCTCCAGCCCCGCCAGCCGCCGCAGCCCCGGCAGCTCCTGCCCCGGTGGCCATCTCAGACCATGACAGTCCTGTTCAGGGCTAAGGGTTGGACTCCATGATCCTTGTGGGTCCCTTCCAGCTCCGTGTATTTTGTGATGCTGTGACACCAGCTGGACTGGTCTCAGTGCACGAGGAGCCTCTTCTTCCCCACTCTCAAAATGTGGGTGTCCCCCATGTTGGGGGGGTGTCCTAGATCTGCAGCAGGGTGCCTGGAGGAAGGAGGGACACCCTCCTCCAGGTGGGATGTCCATCAAATGTGGGACCTCCACAAAACTGGGGGTATAACCCCTCCTCAGCCATCGGTGGAGCCATGGAGTCATCCCAATCCCCCAAAATGAGGGGGGGGACCCCCAAGAACCATTTATAACCCCTAAAAATCAGTTGAAAACAGCAGGATGCTGCCCAAAATGGGGTCATCTCACCTCCCAAAATGTGAGGGGTTTATCTCAGCCCCTGAAAATGAGGAGGGGGACCCCCAAAAGATGTTTATAATCCCCCAAATTGGTGGAAAGCACTAGGACCCTCCCCAAAACAGGCTCCCTTGGTCCCTCCTTGTGGTGTCCCACTCCAAGTGCTGGAGCCACACATCCCCCACCCCATCTCCAGTACCTCCTCTCAAGATTCAGGGGCACCCAAAAAACTCCCTCAGTATTAGAGGGTACCCCAAAGCCCCCCCAGGAACATGGGATACCCCAAAAACTCATCAGGAAAGGGGTGCCTCCTGGCCTCATCATCCCCAACATTCAGCTCTCTCATTACAGACCCCATCCCACCCCTCCCAGACCCCATCCCATCTCTCTCCAAGCCCCATCCCAGCCCTCCAACCTCATCCTACCACTCCTGGGCATGAACTTCCCCCTCTCTGGTTGCTGACACCCCACAGGGTGGTCGGGGGGGGGGGGGGGGGCTTTGGAGGGACTGTGTGATTGAGGCATTTTGGGGTGGGACTGAGTCATTATGAGGTGACAGATTGATCCATCTCAGCTTTTGGAGTGCAAAGTGATGGAGAAAACTCACCTGGTCTGGGTATCCCCAGTTTTGAGGGAAAACTCCCCCACATCCCCCCAGAACCCACAAATCCTCCTGAATATCCCCTTGAACCCCAAATTCCCCCCCCCCCCCAGAATCCCAGAAAAATGGTAGGGCTTTAAATATCTTTATTGTATTTCTTTATTTTTACCTCAATTTCAGGTGTTTTTAAGGAATGAAGATGGATCAAAACAAAATCAGGGCCAACATAAAAGGATCTACATGTCAGCATCCTGTGAGGTTGGTTTGGGTGGCTGGCCCATGGGCCATGGAGAATAGAAACATAGAATTATTTAGGATGGAAAAGATCGCAAAGATCACCCAGTGTTGCTTGATGTCAAATCAAATGATTGGAACGAGCAGGTGAAATTCTTTGGGGGTCTAAAGACAACAAATCCACTCTTCCCAATGAATTTCTGACATCTGGTCTGTGTCCTGATGGATGTTCCTCCCCCTGCATTCACCCAGGTGCCTATAGGGAACCATAAGGATGTGCAGACCCCCAGCCAGGTGTCTTCCCAATGTGGGTCAACAGGACCTTAGGTCAGCGGGTCTATGCCCCACACGGATGATGGAGCAGTGGATGAAGCTCTTCCCGCAGTCAGAGCAGTCGCAGGGCTTCCCTTAATGGTGGGTCTGTTGGTGTGTGGTCAAGGCACAGCTCTGCTCGAAGATCTTCCCACACTTGGGACACTTGTAGGGCCACTCCCCGTGGTAGATGCGCCGGTGCCTGATGAGGCTGGGGTTCTGGTTGAAGCTCTTCCCGCAGTCGGTGCAGTGGAAGGGCCTCTCCCCCGTGTGCGTCCGCTGATGCACAAGGAGATTTGCGCTGCTCTGAAATGTCTTCCCACACTTGAGACACTCGTAGGGCCGTTCCCCTCTGTGGATCTTCTGGTGGCAGATTAAGTTGGACGATGCTGTAGCTCTTCTCACACTCTAGGCACTTGTAGGGCCGTTCCTTTGTGTGCAGGTGCTGGTGGTTGGTGAGATTGCAGCTTCGGCTGAAGCTCTTCCCACATTCCCCACACTTGTAGGGCCGTTCCCTGGTGTGGACTGTCTGGTGGCGGATCAGATAGGAGCTAAAGCTGAAGCTCTTCCCACACTCAGGACACTTGTGGGGCCTCTTCTCAGCGTGGATGTGCCGGTGGGTGATGAGGCTGGAGTTGTGCTTGAAGCTCTTCCTGCAGTTGGTGTAGGGGAAGGGCCCCTCCCTCGTGTGCGTCCACCGATGCCTTATGAGATTTGCCCTGTTCCAAAACCCCCTCCCACACTCAGAACACTTGTAGAGACATTCCTCTGTGTGGATCATCTGGTGGTGGTTCAGGTGAAAGTTCCGGCCGAAGCTCTTCCCACATTTCTGACACTTGTAGGGCTTCTCCCCTGTGTGCAGGTGCTGGTGGGCAACAAGAGCGGAGCTACAAGTGAAGCTCTTCCCACAGTCCAAGCACTTGCAGGGCTGTTTCCCAGTGTGCAGGGATTACTGAGTGCTGAGCTTGGAGCTCTGGTCAAACTTCTTCAATAATTTCACACATTTGTATGGTTCCTCCTCTGTATGTACGCTTTGGTGGTAGAAGAGGTGGGAGACGTGGCGGAAATTCTTTGTACATTGCAAGCACTTGTAGGGCTTCTCCCTGGGGTGAACCTGAACGTGAACCTCCAGGTCAGGGCACCAGCTCAAGCTCCAGCTGCCTTACCGGCACAGGGTGGGTCTTTCCTCCTCAGAGTACCCTGGGCTGGCTTTGGAGCCCCTTCTCCTGGGGGACCTTCGTGGCTTTTCCCTCCCCGCTGCCTTCCTGCACCATGGAGCCCTTCAAAACGGCCTCTCCCACCAGGCTTTGCCGGAGGGATTTGTCCTCCGGGCTCTCCGTCCTCAGCTCGGAGCCTGGGGCAGGAAGGAAGAAGGACAGGGAGGGGATTTGCCTCCGGCCCAGAGGGAAGGCCAAGGACATCCCCCCAACTCCGGCCCTGGCAGGACAGCGGCGGCAGCGGGGTTGTCCTGCAGCCGGGGGCCATGCTCAGCTGGGAGATACAGGACAAGACAGGGCAAAGGGGCACTGACTTCCTCCTCACCTGCTTGGGGGTCCCGGGGCATCTTCCTCTTCCTTGTAGCCTACTCCACCATTCGGCCAAGGTTTGGGAAGGAGAAATCCTGGATTGGGAGAAAAAACAAGATGTGAGCATGTTGGCTTAGGGGTTCCTCCTGCCCAAGTCCATCTCTAGAAGTCACATGGAGTCTTGTGTCTATAATAACCCCTACGAGTGACCCAAATGCAAACCATGTTGGGCATGGACCTGGCGACCTACGTTCCAGATGATCCATGCTGGGCAGTGTATTGGTTTTGTGTGGCCAGATTTTGGTAGCAGGGGGACTCCAGGGCTGGGTTCTGTGAGCAGCTGCCAGAAACTTCCCCCATGTTCAGCAGAGCCAATTCCAGCTGGCTCCAGGATGGACCCGCCGCTGGCCAAGGCCGAGCCCATCAGAGATGGCAGTGACATCTCAGGGAAAACGTACTGAAGGAGGAAAAAGTCCTTGTGCAGATGGAATCAGGTGCAGAGAAGAGCTCAGTGGGAACAGGGGAGAGGAACAGCTCTGCAGACCCCCAGGGCAGTGCAGAAGGAGGGGCAGGAGGTGCTCCAGGCTCTGGGGCTGAGATTCCCCTGCAGCCCAAGGAGGAGCCCACAGAGCAGGGGGATGCCCAAAAAGAAGGATGTGAGCCCGTGGGAAGCCTGTGCTGGAGCAGAGTCCCTGCAGCTGCTGCGGCCCCAGAGACCTCAAAGGGTCTCACTCAGCACCCTCAGAAGGGGCTTGAGGCACAGGAATTGTCCATCCTGGCCCCAAGTCAGGTCCGTGACTTTCTCTGAAAGTTGGAGAACAAAAAGAGGATTCCACTTGGTTGTTCTTCAGGCAAGAAAAATAAGAAGTTTCCCAGGCTGTTGGTTAAACTGCAGGAGCTGGTTAGACAGCACCAGTTCCTGGCAGCAGAGAGTGTTTCTGAGCAGCTCAAGAGCAGCTCAGCCCAGGGCTGTTCATCAAGGCTGAGGCCTAAGGAGCATTTCTCAGATCACAGGGAGGCCTGGGGGGGTGGGGATGCACCACCACACCTGGAAAGGTGTCGTCCCAAGGACTTGCACAGCCGGGAGGTGTTTTCAGTTCCAGACCCCCCGGTCACCCCACAAGGTGCTGGACGGCCCTTCAGACCCACCTGAGGCCACCCCCTGTCTCTCCAAGAACCTGCAGGAGGGAAAGCAGCTGAGTCTAAACCAGCAAGTGTTCTGTCGAGCTTTAATGTCTCATAGCTGCTTGCAATATTATTTTGCTTTGTTTGCTAACAGGTATGTGATAAACTGAGAAAATTATTCAGGCTAATTAAGAGAAAACAGTGTAAGGTCAATATGACCTGGAGAGAGAAAAGGAAAACAAACTTAATTGGGCCCCTATAAAGAGATAAAACAAGTTACCTCCCTTTTACCTTGTGTAGGATTTATAGTGAGAGAATTTTGTTTAGTTAGCTAGATAATAGCGCCTTTCTTAAAATTTATAACTTTGTATAGATAACAAGCAAACATCTGCTGAATGTTTGATTTAACAATATATTATGGATGCTTATAGATAACATTCTTGTTAAGAAATATCTGTTGAATGTATGACCTAACAATGTGTAATGTTTATACTCATGTACCTAACAATGTGTAATGTTTATACTTATGTATAATGAATATTCATGTAGTAGCTGGAAATAAATGTAGAACAACTGTCTTCTTTGGGTGTGACAGGCGTTGGGAGTTGTTGAACCCCTTCCCTGATCACCCAGCGCTGAATTTGCTTTTATCATATAATAAATTCTGATTGGAAATTGCCCGACTGGGTTTCAATTTCTCACAGGTATAAACAGTAAAAAGCTTTGTGTGTTGGTGCTTGACTTGTGAAACAGCCCCGGGCAGCCAACTCTGAAACAATAACGACTCAATGCGTCTCTCGACTGTGTCGTTATCGGCTTGTCGCAGGCCGGGGACCGAATGTGATGTTTGCGGCCAAGGCGGAGGCACAAACCCGTTCCGAACCCGCCGGGGCTCAGCGGGAAGGAGGAGCCCGCGGGCAGCCGCTCCCTCAGCGGCCCCTGGGGAGGGGACAGGGGGGACACGGCGGGCCGAGCCCGCCAGACCCCGCTCCCCAGGGCCGCCGACACCGCCCCGCCAGGGGCAGGCCGAGCCCGCCAGACCCCGCTCCCCCCGGCGCCTCCCGCCCCCTCCGCCCGCAGCGAGCCCCGAGCCCCGGCAGGGGCTCCGCCGGGGCCTCAGCGCCGTCCGGGCGCTGCCGCCGCTGCCCCAGCCCGGCAAAGGGAGGGGGCGGGCAGTGCCCGCCCGATCCGACCAATCAGCGCGCGAGGGCGAGGAGTGACGGGGGAAGCAGCCAATCATGGCGGGACTCGACCTCTGCCGCCGCCATTTTGTGGCGCGGCCCGGGCCGGGGGGCAGGAACAGGGCAGTGCCCGATCGCTGTTGGGGGCACAAAGACCCGACTGGGGGACATTGATGGGATTGGGAACGGCTCAGATCCGAGTAGGAGGGTGAGGAGTCAAACGAATCCGAATAAAACACCTCCCCCCACCCCTCCTTCCTTCACAGACTTGACTTTATCTCCTATTCCTTCCTTCCGCTCCGCGGCACAGGGGGATGGGGGTCCCACCGCTGCTTCCCGCTCAGGGAGAGGAGTCCGTGTCTGCTCCGTCCAGCGTGGGGTAGAGCGGAGTCCGTGTCTGCTCCGTTCTGTGGGGTAGAGTGGAGTCCGTGTCTGCTCTGTCCAGCGAGGGGTACTTCGCACTGGACACAGTCCCTCGGGAACAGGCTGCTCCATCGTGGGTCCCCACGGGGTCACAAGTCCTGCAGGAGCCTGTTCCGTGTGGGCTCCTCTCTCCGAGGCTCTGCAGGGGCTTCCCACGGGCTCTCGGCCTCCTTTGGGCACCCCCTGCTCTGGTGTGGGCTCCTCCCTGGGCTGCAGGGGGGTCTCTGCTCCATCCTGGACTCATCCACAGGTCACAGGCCCTTCAGCTCAAGTTCACATGGAGTTCCAGCCTGGCCAGTGCAGCAGCAATTCCCGGGCCTCCTGCCAGCCCGGGCACATCGCTGGGGCTGTTGCCCAACGTTCCCAGGCACAGCACAGTGAGGTGATCAGAGCTGAGCAGCTCAGCAGCAGTGACAGCAACGAGCAGCCACTAAAGGAGCCCCAGAGTCTGACACACAGCCAGGAGCCCCAGACAGCACCAGCAGCTGTAAATTCCAGCAGCACATCCCAATCCCACCCATCAGTATCTCCAACACTCCCAGCCCCACCTGGACACCACCAAAGGCTGTTGTGGTTTCACCCCATCCAGCCCCAAGCCCCTTCCAGCCACTCCTCACTCCCCACCAGCAGAATCAGGGAGAGATCTGGGAGGGGAAAAGCTGGAAAACTCGTGGGTTGACATAAAGACAGTTTAATAAGGACAAGCAAAACCTGCACACACAAGCAAACCAAGGAATTCATTCCCTGCTTCCCATGGTTGGGCAGGTGGTCAGCACTTCCAGGAGAGCAGGGCCCCATCCCACAGAACGGTGACTTGGGAAGACAAACTCCATCACTCCAAAGGTCCCCCCTTCCTCCTTCTCTCCCCCACTTTATATCCTGAGCATGGTGTTGACACCACTGTCTGGTTCAAAGGTGTGGGGTGGAGTCCCCACTGTCTGGATTGCCCATGTATTAGTCAGGCACAGGTGCAGCTCAGTTCTTGACACAACAGAAGGAGAATTAAGGAATGACACTGGAAAGATTATTGGTGTGTGTGGTGGTTTCACTCTAGGCCTTCCTGGAGACCAACTTGTAGCCAGGAAGGAACTAGAAAAGTGATCACGGAAGTATTCCATGCTATTCCTTTACGTAACTTGAGGTATAAATAAAGCCAGCGGGAGGGATCTCGCTCTCTTCCTCTCCGGCGAGGTTCGAGAACGGTGGGTCCCTGTTTCGGTCGGGTTTATCTGGAGCCGAGGCCTACAGTGACTGCCGTTATCTGCCCGTGTGAGGGGAGAGCCGAGGACCGTGTCTGGTCATCCTGCCTGTTCGAGGGGAAGTGGTGAGATTTTGCTAGTTTGCCTTCGGCTGGCCGTTTGACTTGTTCGGTCCTTGCCCTTTTTGTCCTTCTCCCTTCCCCCCCCCCCCTTCCCCCCCCGGTGTGTGGTATTCTCCTTTTGTGTATCTGTCTCATATGTAAAGTATATACATATATATATATATATATATATATTTTGCTATAGCTTTGGCTGCTTGGTTTTTTTTTTCCCCTTTTTCCCTCTCTGGGAGGCGGGTCCTTGTTGTCGAGTTTCGGGGGACTTGGCGGGAAGCCAGCTCGAAACTTGTACAACATTTTTGGTAGCAGAGGATGGTTGTTTTGGTTAAGTTTGGCTTGTTTTGATAAACATTTTCCGGGAAGACAGCCAAGTTCGGTGTTGTTTTGCAAACCAATCTATTGTTTTGGGAACAGGTCTGGGAACACTGCCAGAGTCTGGGAAAGCAGCCAAGGAAACTTTGTTTATATAAACAAAAGTTTGTTTTGGGATCAGGAAGAAATAATAACAAAAAACAATGGCTATTTCATTAATTTGTCTTATAATTCTAGCCATCTTTACACCTGTGTTAGGCTACTCCATAGGGAGACGTCCAGACCTTGAGGATGGATGGAACGAATTGCTTCCATCCTTTAATTTAGACATCGAAGGTTTGGTAAAGGAGATCCCCATGGTTAAAATTGGCTCTAATTACTATATAAATCTTATTGCAACAGTACTGTCATTGATAAAGGTACTGGAAGTGCTCCTTAAACTTGGAAGAATGGGGTTCCGTTGCTTTCCCTCTTGTAGGAAAGATCACACCTCAAAGGGACTCGCTGGAACTTTGGAAAGGGCTGCAGACAGACCAGTCTCCGGGTGGCATGGAGCTTGGGAAGATTTCGGTAGATTAGTAGGACATGTGTCACCCCCCATTAATTGGGAGTTTACACCAGAACAAATGTTTGATTCTGGTGAAATGGCCCACTGTTTGGCAGAAGGGTGTTTTTCCTACAAAGATCCGAATATGCAATTCTCCGCTTTGTGCTGGGGCCTGGCTAATGCTTATCGAGCTGCCATAGACCACCTTCAGAGGGTTAAGGTTGACACAGAGACCCAAACCACGCCACTTGAAACCAGTGATGTCCCTATTAGGTCCACAGAAGTTGGAGTCCAAGCACAACTTGAAGTCAATACCATCTCTACTAAGTCCACTAGGACCGGGACTCAAGCTAAGAACCGGAAGGTCATCATTGCCCCTGTGAAGAAGAAGAAGACGTGGGTAAGGGAGATCAAGGAACTTACGGACCCATCTCCGCAACCAGAATGCACAGAAGAAAGAGAAGAAGAAGAAGAAGAAGAAGGAACAGAGGATGTAGTGAACGAAGGAGCGGCAGCAATTGGAGAAGGAGCAACAGCAAGTGATGAAGGCGCGACTGCGAGAGAGGAAGAAGTGGTTGTGACTGAGGAAGGAGCGATTAGAAGAGAAGAAGCAGTTACCAGAGAGGAAGAAATGGCTACACGGGAAGGAGCACGTCCAAAAGAACTAGGGGCACGCCCAAAGGAATACAGAATAGCATCAAGAGAAAAGAAAGCAACAGTACAAACGGTCGGTGGTATATTGTCGCTTGATGATTTATATCCTGACTACACATTCAGTATTACAAAAGACGCAAAGAAGGAGCCAAAGCATCCCCCTCAATTGGAGGGGGAATTATCCCTACCCCTCCAGACCCAACCTTCTCTTGGAGGTATGAATGATTGGAGGAGAAGGCCCTTATCTCAGCACGCGGAAGATTACTCACTACCTCCACCCGCGGGGTATCGCGAACGACACAGGAGTCCATCCCCATGGCGTGAATGGCATAGAAGTCCATCTCCACGGCGTGAACGACGCAGAAGTCCATCTCCGCGGCGCGAGCGGCGTAGGAGTCCATCCCCACGGTATGAACGACGTAGAAGTCCATCTCCGCGGCGTGAACGGCGTAGGAGTCCATCCCCACAGTATGAACGGCGTAGAAATCCATCTCCGCGGCGTGAACAATATAGAAGCTTATCCCCACAGTACGCCCAGTCTCCACCTCCACATGAGAGATATAGGGAGGAAGTGGGAGCAGTCCCACGTAGGAGTGGAAGAGTAAAGAGAGAGGTGGAAAAGATTCTACGTGGGAGAGATGGACAAGAAATAATGCGAGAAAGCGAAATTACACAATCACTGACCACAAGAGAGCTTCGAGATTTACGGAGAGATTATATGCGCTTGCCTGGTGAAGAAGTCCTCACCTGGCTGGTGCGATGCTGGGACAAAGGAGCTGATAGTCATGTAATTGAAGGTGATGAAGCACGACAATTGGGATCCATTGCTCGAGACCCTGTGATAGAGCAAGAAATGGGGAGGGAGAAAATGGCGTCCAGCCTTTGGCTCCGAATCCTCCACGCGGTGAGAGTGAAATACCCATTTAAGGAGTCCCTGAAGAGTTCTTCAAGAAGGTGGAGGACTGCAGAAGAAGGCATCCAATACCTACGGGAATTGGCCATGCTGGAGATCATCTATTCTGATCCAGATTATTATGACATCCAAGTTCCTGAGAATGTTCCATGCACGCAACCAATGTGGAAAAAGGTAATTCAAGGTGCCCCCAAACCATATATTTCCTGCTTGATATCCGTATATAATCCAAAGATGGAGGAACCAAGCGTGGACGCTATGTGTGCTTGGATAAGAACCATAGAGGAAAATATGGAAGACTCCTTCAATCCCCTCTACCGACGCACCTACGATAGGGAAAGAATGGAGAGAGATTATGAATGTTCCAGATATGAGGACGACCTTAGAGACAGAGAGGACAGAAGGTATAGAGATTACCAAGAAAGGCCAATGGGAAGATCACGGTGGAACCGACAAAGACGACCTCGGCCTAGACCTCGATCCTGGTCTCGATCTCGCTCACGGTCCCTGTCATTCACACGTCGAAGGAAAGAGAACTCTAAGCGTTGGTCACGTAACCAACTATGGGCATACCTTCGTAGTAAAGGAGAAAACATGAAGAAGTGGGATGGTGAACCCACTTCTAAGCTTGAAGCTAGAGTGAGGGAGTTGAAGCGAAAGAAGACTGACAAGAAAGTTGTCTATGTAGTAGACGGAGATTTCTTAAAAGAGAAACTGCGATCACCGAAACACGAGAAGATGGAGGTCCACTTCGACAACGGCAAAAAGTCTAAGAAGTCAAAGTCAAGCTCTGACGACGAATGCTCTGATCAAGACCAGTAGAGGGGCCCTGCCTTCTGCCAGGAGAAGGAGAGGGACCAAGAAGATAACCGAGTTTACTGGGCTGTGTGGGTTCGATGGCCTGGCACATCGGATCCTCAGAGATACCAGGCCTTGATAGATACTGGAGCCCAGTGTACTGTAATGCCTTCAGAGTGTAAGAGTACCGAGACTGTTACTATTTCTGGAGTGACCGGAGGGTCTCAAGAATTGTCAGTAGTAGAGGCAGACATGAGCTTGACGGGAGACCAATGGGAAAAGCGTCCCATTGTGACGGGGCCAGAAGCCCCTTGCATCCTTGGTATGGACTACCTTAGAAGAGGATACTTCAAGGACCCGAAAGGGTACCGGTGGGCTTTTGGTATAGCCTCGGTGATTGAAGAGGAGTCCAAGCAGTTGTCTGCCCTTCCTGGCCTCTCAGAAGACCCTTCCATTGTAGGATTACTGCGAGTTAAAGATCAAGAAGTGCCAATAGCCACAACAACTGTACACAGACGACAGTATCGGACAAACCGAGATGCTGTGATCCCTATCCACAAAATGATCCGAAAGTTGGAGAGCCAAGGGGTGGTCAGCAGAACCCATTCACCCTTCAACAGCCCCATCTGGCCTGTGCGTAAATCCGATGGAGAGTGGAGACTGACTGTGGACTATCGTGGCTTAAATGAAGTTACGCCACCGTTGAGTGCTGCCGTGCCAGATATGTTGGAGCTCCAATACGAGTTGGAGTCCAAGACAGCAAAGTGGTATGCCACCATCGACATAGCCAACGCGTTTTTCTCCATTCCTTTAGCGGCAGAGTGCAGGCCACAGTTTGCTTTCACCTGGAGGGGCGTTCAATACACCTGGAATCGACTGCCCCAGGGGTGGAAACACAGTCCAACCATCTGTCATGGACTGATCCAGGTCACGCTAGAGAAGGGTAAGGCTCCCGAACACATCCAGTACATCGATGACATCATTGTATGGGGGGATACAGCAGAAGAAGTTTTCAAAAAAGGACAGACGATCATCCAGATTCTCCTCAAGGCCGGTTTCACTATAAAGAAGAGCAAAGTCAAGGGACCTGCCCGAGAGATCCAATTCCTAGGGGTGAAATGGCAAGATGGACGACGTCAGATACCAACAGACATAATCAACAAGATTGTAGCAATGGCTCCCCCCACAAACAAGAAAGAAACCCAAGCTTTTCTGGGAGCAATAGGTTTCTGGAGGATGCATATCCCAGAATACAGTCAGATTGTGAGCCCTCTTTACTTTGTGACCCGTAAAAAGAACAATTTCCAGTGGGGTCCTGAGCAACAACAAGCTTTCAGGCAGATCAAGCAAGAAATTGCACATGCCGTGGCTCTTGGACCAGTTAGAACGGGACCAGATGTAAAGAACGTACTCTATTCTGCAGCTGGAGATAAAGGTCCCTCCTGGAGCCTCTGGCAAAAGGTGCCTGGCGAGACGCGAGGGCGACCACTGGGTTTCTGGAGCCGAAGCTACAGAGGTTCTGAGGCCAATTACACCCCTGTGGAAAAAGAAATCTTAGCGGCATATGAAGGTATACGAGCAGCTTCGGAGGTAATCGGTACTGAAGCACAGCTCTTCCTGGCACCCCGATTACCAGTCTTGAGTTGGATGTTCAAAGGGAAGGTGCCCCCTACGCATCATGCCACCGATGCTACGTGGAGTAAGTGGATAGCCTTGATTACGCAGCGTGTACGATTGGGAAGCTCAAATCGCCCTGGAATTCTGGAGGTTATCACAAATTGGCCTGAAGGTGGGAACTTCAGTCTGGCAGAAGAAGAAGAAGAACCAGTGAGCCGAGCTGAAGAAGCTCCACCATTTGATCAGCTGCCAGATGAAGAAAGGTGTTATGCCCTTTTCACTGATGGTTCTTGCCGTATTGTAGGAAGGAACCGGAAGTGGAAAGCAGCCGTTTGGAGTCCCACCCGACGAGTGGCAGAAGCTGCCGAGGGTCAAGGCGAGTCGAGTCAATTTGCAGAGCTCAAAGCCGTCCAATTGGCCCTGGACATCGCCGAACGAGAAGGATGGCCGAGACTCTACCTCTACACAGACTCGTGGATGATAGCCAATGCTCTGTGGGGATGGTTAGACCGATGGAAAAAGATGAACTGGAGGCGTGGAGGAAAACCCATCTGGGCTGCTGACTTGTGGCAGGACATCGCTGCCAGAGCGAAGAGTCTGAATGTGAGAGTCCACCATGTAGATGCCCATGTGTCCAAGAAGCGAGCTAATGAAGAACATAATAACAACAGAGAAGCTGACTG
Organism: Chiroxiphia lanceolata; assembly: GCF_009829145.1. Classification (NCBI taxonomy): domain Eukaryota; kingdom Metazoa; phylum Chordata; class Aves; order Passeriformes; family Pipridae; genus Chiroxiphia; species Chiroxiphia lanceolata. Next base: position 198,831 of record NW_022476525.1, read on the forward strand.
AGCTGCACAGATAGGGGTGTCACAAGTAGACCTAGACTGGCAGCAGAAGGGAGAGCTGTTTCTGGCTCGATGGGCCCATGATGCTTCCGGTCATCAGGGCCGAGATGCCACCCACAGATGGGCACGAGACCGAGGGGTGGATTTAACCATGGATATCATTTCTGAAGTTATCCATGATTGTGAGACTTGTGCCGCTATTAAGCAGGCAAAAAGACTGAAGCCCCTATGGTATGGTGGACGATGGGATAAGTATAAGTATGGAGAGGCATGGCAAGTTGATTATATCAAACTGCCACAGACTCGCCAAGGTAAGTGCTATGTACTTACCATGGTGGAAGCAACAACGGGATGGTTAGAGACTTTTTCGGTGCCCCACGCAACGGCCCGGAATACCATTCTGGGCCTTGAAAAGCAGGTCCTGTGGAGACACGGGACCCCAGAACGTATTGAGTCAGACAACGGGACTCATTTCAAAAATCAATTAGTCACCACTTGGGCGAGGGAACATGGTATCGAATGGGTGTACCACATTCCTTATCATGCACCAGCTGCTGGGAAGGTTGAGAGATATAATGGACTATTGAAGACCACTCTAAAGTCATTAGGAGAAGGAACTTATAAAAACTGGGACAAAAACTTAGCCAAGGCTACCTGGCTAGTTAACACCAGGGGTTCTGTCAATCGAGCTGGCCCTGCACAGGCAGAATCCCTTCACATTGTTGATGGAGATAAAGTTCCAGCGATCCATTTGAGGGGAATGCTAGGGAAAGCTGTTTGGGTTACCCCTGCCTCAGGCCAAGACAAACCCATTCGTGGGATTGTCTTTGCTCAAGGGCCAGGACATACGTGGTGGTTAATGAGGAAGGATGGAGTCATCCAGTGTGTGCCTCAAGGAAATTTAGCCTTGGGGAAAAACTAATTGTAGGTCCTAAGTTGTGTTTTTACAGGAAGCCAGTCACCAGATGAGAGAGAGACCTGAACTAAGCTGATGCTGGTATCCGGCGATGAAACAGCCCAGTGACGAAACAGCCATAAATCGAAACTGTAATTGTGACTGAGGAGACCAAAGATCTGGACTGAACTGACATCGGCATTGATTTTCCAACGACGAGACAACTATGCTATATATGCGCGGGATGTAGGCGAACATGAAACATAGGTGTTACGTAAAGAAATAGTATGGAATAAGGGGTGGAGAATGTGGTGGTTTCACTCTAGGCCTTCCTGGAGACCAACTTGTAGCCAGGAAGGAACTAGAAAAGTGATCACGGAAGTATTCCATGCTATTCCTTTACGTAACTTGAGGTATAAATAAAGCCAGCGGGAGGGATCTCGCTCTCTTCCTCTCCGGCGAGGTTCGAGAACGGTGGGTCCCTGTTTCGGTCGGGTTTATCTGGAGCCGAGGCCTACAGTGACTGCCGTTATCTGCCCGTGTGAGGGGAGAGCCGAGGACCGTGTCTGGTCATCCTGCCTGTTCGAGGGGAAGTGGTGAGATTTTGCTAGTTTGCCTTCGGCTGGCCGTTTGACTTGTTCGGTCCTTGCCCTTTTTGTCCTTCTCCCTTTCCCCCCCCCCCCCTTCCCCCCCCGGTGTGTGGTATTCTCCTTTTGTGTATCTGTCTCATATGTAAAGTATATACATATATATATATATATATATATATTTTGCTATAGCTTTGGCTGCTTGGTTTTTTTTTCCCCTTTTTCCCTCTCTGGGAGGCGGGTCCTTGTTGTCGAGTTTCGGGGGACTTGGCGGGAAGCCAGCTCGAAACTTGTACAGTGTGACAGGGGTTAAATTAGGAAAACAACGGGTAACTCATCAGTTTCTCTATTTGCCAAACTCCCCTAAACCTGTGCTAGGAAGAGATTGATTGGGAAACTTGAGGCAGAAATTAAATTTAAAAATGGGCACATTGAAATTGTAATTGCTGAGACTATGTTGAAGCAGCAGCTCTTCTTGAACAGGAAATAACTCCAGTTAGCAGCAACATCCCAAGAGAAGCTGAAGATGCAGTTATTCTTATCGTGTGGGCCAGTGGGATTCCATGAAAATCAGGAAAGGCAGCACCTGTAAGAATTACCCTTAAGCCAGAAGCTGTACTGATAAGGCAGCTCCAGCCTGTCTGTGAATGCCAGGAGGAGGAACTGGAGGATGAAGCTGCTGTTGGGCATTTGTTTTTTCATGGTATGGGTCCCTAGTCAGAAAAGGAAAGACATGGAACAATTAAGACAGACCTCTCTGAGCAAAGCCACTCCAGTTTTGAATGGAAAACCTGCCAAAATAAATCTGTTTCCTTTCCCTGGTTTTTGTTGGCTGTGAGGAGCAGGAGCTCTGCCTATGTGCTGCCAAGGACTCAGCTTTGCTCTGCTGCAGTGCAGACATGGAGCTGGTTTGCGACAGCTCTGACATTCACAATGGACATCAGATGTAATCCAGTGGAAAAGCTGCATCTCTGACCTTGTAACTCAGAAGACTGTGGGCTGCAGAGAGAGGCTTAGCACAGCCTTTTACTGATTTTACCTGTGTTTTTTCTTTTGCACCATCATATCTGGAAAATGTACTCTTTATGGGCAGAAATCCACATTCTAGTTACTGTGAATGTGAACCTGGACAGGCAAAATGGATCAGCTCTCTATGGCTTAAAGCAGAGCCAGAAGAGGTGCAATGTCCATCAGTCTGTTTCCCATCTCTCCCAAGTTTTCCCATTTACTGCCTCAAAGGTGACTTCACCTACAAATTAGTCTTGAAAAACATGACAGAGCAGGACAGGAGCCCTCCCGCAGAGAAGCCAAGGGCTGGCAGAGCAGAGTGGCCACCCCCAAGGAAAGGTTCAGCACTGTCCAGGATCCTGCCCAGGCAGAGCTGGGCCTTGCTGGGGGCAGCTCCAAGCCCAGCAGCACAGGCCCAGCAGAGAGGGGGGGTCCCACAGGGGAGATGTTCTCCAGGCAGAGGCACCTCCTTGCCCAGCACACAGTGCCCAGCAGAGCTGCAGGGAAGGGCCCCCAGAGCTGCCTGAATGCCCCCTCCCCCAGGCCTTGGGGCACTTGCCCCCCACTCCCTGCCCAGGGCTCTGCTGCCTGGAGCTGTCCCTGCCAGCAGCTGCTTCCCTGTGCCCAGAGCTGGGCCCTGGCAGTGCTGCCAGATCCCATCCCAGCCCTGGGGGCTTAGCTCTGCCCTGCAGAGCCCTCCCAGCAGCACAGGGCACTGCCCAGGGGCATCTCTGGCTGGGCAGGCTCTGATGGCAATGTCAGAGCAACCCTGAGGAGGCTGGAAAAGCGACACTGATGCTGCCTGGAAGGCACCATGTGCTGATCTCTGATGCTGCCCGGTTTATTCACCTCTGAACAGAGCAGATTTGGAATTGCAGTGCTGCCCTCTGAAATGAGACATTGATTTGTACTTCTCATTACTCACAAGATAAACAAGAGCATGAGGTTGAAAGAATGGGATCATCCCCTCTGAGGCAACCCCTGCCTTTCTGTGCTCATTGAAAATTCTCCTGTGAAATCTCCTCTTGTGCTCTCCAGCTGTGAGCAGCCCTGACTCACAGAGCACCTTATCCACATAAGGACTCAGCCCTCCAATCATTGTCCTTGCCCACAGCCCTTCTCCCCCAGCCCCGGCAGCAGCTCCCCGGGCCAGCTGAGAGCTGCCCCTGGCAGGCAGCAGAGTCCCTGCCCAGCACAGCACCCTGGGCTGCAGGACCCTGCTCTGCCCCACAGCCCTGTGAGTCTGTGGCTACAGGGCAGGGCAGCTCCTGGAGGCATCTCTGAGCACTCTCCAAGGTGCCTGCAGATGAAAACATGGTCTAAGATAGTCACAGGGATACGTTTTACCAAGGCCTGTAGTGGCAGAACACGGGGCAATGGCTTTAAACTGAAATAGGGGAGCTTTATGTTGGATAAAATAAAGAAATACTTACCAATTGGACTGGCAAGAACTGCAACAGAAGAGGATGTCCCATCCCTGGATTTGTCCAAGGTCAGGAACTTTGAGCAGCTGGAATTAGTGAAGACGTCACTCTCCATGTCCAGGGACTTGGACCACATGAGCTTTTATCTCCCTTCCAAGACAAACCATTCTTGATTCTTTGAGTTCCAAACTTCTTCTCCAAAGAATTTCTATTGCTAGGATGTGAATTACCATGTTTTTTGAGAAACCATTGTAAACCCAAAAGGTAAAAAATCAATTCAAATTAAGTTCCAACATCTGTGTGAGAGCTTCACCAAGTGGGTCAATGGCAGAGCCTCCCAGGATGACCTTGCCAGTTGAAGATGGGGGTCTGATACTTATGATGGGCAACAAGAAAGCACATTTGGGAACTGTGCAAGACTTGTTGTGGGATCTGTGATACAACTAAAACAACAAGGATTACTTACAGGGATGTTAAAGGTATTGTCAGTCACACGAATCACAAGAAGGCATCTGAGTGACAGGGACACACCACGGCTGAGTCATTAAACCAGTCAGTAAGAGTAAGTAGACACAGTGAATTCCCCCTAGAACAGTGTCTTCCCTATGGGACATCTGGGCAGGGCTTGCTCTGCTCAGCATTCCCTGCCTGCTCCTGGGGTTCTTGAGGGACAGCCTCTGCATCTGCAGGATTGGATTGTGGGCTGGGTCCACTCAGGATAAGGTTCCATCAGAGGGGCTGGAAGCCAGCAGGGTCCTGTGGGAGACGTAACACAAGCATAGCCCTTCCCCATACTGAGCGATAGGACCTTGTCATGAGGTGTCTTCTTGTGGGTTTTTGTTCAATACTTGTTGATTCAAATTCCAAAAACTAAGGGTAAATACAACTTTGTCTACTTGGGGTGTCACATTCCCCCTTTTTTGTTTTAAAAGTACGGTTTTTAATCCAGAGCACACATTTCTTGCACCTGAGATAGGCACAAGTGATAAGACCACATTTATGGTTTTTTGGTTTTCTGTCTTCTTTTTTTTTTTCTTTTTTTCTTATTTTCTCATTTTTTTTCTTCATTTTTTTTCTTTATCTTCTTTTATCTTTCTTTTCTGGTTTTTCTTTCTTTTTTTCCTCTTTTTCCCCCTCTTTTTTCTTCCCTTTTTTTCTTTTTTTTTTCCTGTTGTTTTCTATCAGTAGTATTTTCAAGGAAGATTTAAACACATATGAGAACAATCTCCATGTACATATCTTATGAAAACAGATAATCTGCCATTGTTCCAGGTTAGTGAGGATTCCCAACATCACAAACACTGAGACACCAAGGGTGGAAGCCAAGCAACTTTATCCTGTCCCTTGCCAAAGCGTTCAATCCACACCCAGCCCTGGATTTCTGGAAAGCCACTGAGCAGGAGACAGAGCTGGTGCTCGGCGGGAGGGGCAGGCAGGCCGTGCACCGTCCGTTAGAGGCACTTCAATTATCCAGGAGATCCAATGGTTCCAGGGCTGTGTGTCCATTCTTCAGGCATCCAGCCCCAGTGCGGCCGCAGCCAAAAGCAGCCCCGTTTCTGAAAAGTGCCATGAGGAAGGACGGGGGTGGAAAACCCCCAGCAGAGGTAAATGAGCACCATTAAAGGCAGGAGAGAGACCCCCTGCCGGAAAGAGATTCCCACGAGTCAAGGTAGGAGACAGAGCCCTCAGCAGAGGCCCTAAAGCCCCGTCAGTGGGGGATATCAATAGGCTGAGCAACAGAGCAGATACAAACAGCAGGGAATACATCCTCCTTCTCCCCAAAGACGTCGTCCAACAAGTCTAAAAGATGCATTTTCAAGGTGTCCAAATTGAAATAGAATATTGCCATCATCGTCCCTTTGTCCCTTGTATTCGTGCTTAATTAGATGCTGCTAATTTTGGTCTGTGTTTTGGCCCAGCCACCTGCGAGAGTCTGTTCTTCTCCTGCCAACTTATGTGAAAACAAGCACTGAGAAACAAGAACTCCGTCCTTGAAGGAAGCATCTTGTATAAACTGGAATTAATTGGGGGCTGGCTATTAGCTGATGGCCCTCCAAGGCCATTTGAAGAAGAAAGTGCAGAGGAGGAGGATGAAGGAAGCCCCCAGACTCATTTAGGACAGACCCCTCAGGTGCAGCACTCCAGTGCAGAAGGGGCACCACTTACACCATGGGGGAGGGACCGAGGGCCTCTGGCTGGGCGGTGCTGGCTACGCCTGCCCAGGCAGACATCACAGGTTCACTGTATAAAAAGCAGAGAGCTCGTGCTGGGAGTGGATTCAAGCTGCACAGGGGGGACAACGTTACCTCTGCAGGGACCCTGCTAAGCCTGCTGATGCTCTGGGGATGCAGCTCCTGCTATGGAGGAATTCTGAGCATTTTGGGGGCAGTAAGACAACCTCATCAGTAACGCCTGAGTGAGTGGGGGGTTGTCTCGGGGGCTTGTTTCCCTTCTCTTTCCTGTCTCTCGGTTTCTTCTTTTGTTGGCTACTTCTTTGTAATAAATGTTGCTTTGTTGAACTTCCAACGCTGTACTGGTTTCAGTTTCGGCAATCTCCCTGCTACAACTACCCACCAAGTGCACCCAGGGTCTGCAGCAAAACCAATCCTACAGGTGGGTTTGCCTTTGCTTGAGGCAGGACTAATGCAAACTGTCTTTCCTAACATATTTCTCATGCATCATGGGTGCTCTATCTCTTCCAAAGGTATGTGGGGGTTCTGATTGGGCAGGGCCAACTCCACTGGCAGAGCCTGGGGTGTGAACTAATCTGCTAAATGCAGATTCTGATGGTTGAAGGTCCCACTGCCTGTTGCTTTCAAGGGGATGTTTCACAGTCCATTGTACCATTCAATCAAGGGACCATTGTGACACGGCAGGATCCTATGGAGGCACAGGGGCCACTGGGACACTGCGAAACATCATGGAATCAAGAGGCCATTGTGACACTGCAGGGCCTTATGGAGACAAAGGGATGATGGTGACACTTTGGAACCTGATAGAATCAAGGTGCCTTTGTGACAGTGGGGAACCTTGTAGAATCAAGGGGTCATTGTGACACTGTGGAAACTTGTAGAGTCAAGGGTCCATTGGGACACTGTGGAAACTTGTAGGGTCAAGGGTCCATTGGGACACTGTAGGGACTTATGGAGCCAAAGGGCCCATTGTGACATTGTGGAGCCGCATGGAATCAAGGGGCCATTGTGACACTGTGGAATCTCATGGAACCAAATAGGCCATCGTGACACTGAAGGGCCTTCTTGGGCCAAAGGGACCACTGTGGCCCTGAGGAACCTCCTGAAATCAAGGGAGCCTTTGGGACACTGTGGCAGCTCTTGGAATCTTGGGATCACTGTTGCAATGCAGAACCTTAAAACTCAAGGGTGCATTGTGACACTGAATGGTCTCCTGGAACCAAAGGAACTCTGGGACACTGCAGAACCACATGGAATCCAGTGGCTTTTTGGACACTGAAAATCATCATGGAATCAAGGGGCCATTGTGACACTGTGTGGCCTAATGGAACCAAAGGAAACCTGGGGCACTATGGAATCTCATGGACTCAAAGGGCCTTTCTGTCACTGTGGAACCTGACTGAATCAAGGGGACATTGTTACACTGCAAGCCCTAATGTAGCATGTCCTGGTTAGAACAGCTGGGACCGATTCATCACTGAATGGGTATAGCCCAAACTGTGTATTCTATAGCCCTCCATGCCATTTCCCAGAAACTGTTGTCAGTAGAGGCCTGCGAGGGGGGGTGGGGGGGGGGGAATGTTCCTGAGCACCCTCATATCCTTTTATGGAATGAGTACCCTCATACCCTTTTATGGAATTCCCCGCTCTGAGGGGAGGACTGAACATTCCCACCTGAACTGGAGAGTATATAAACCTGGAGTTTCGGAACCCTTTTACCACTCGTGGGATCCAGAGGAGGACCGCAGCTCATCGCTCTCAACCTGCAGCTCTTCACCACCCTCGGCCGGACTACAATTACCACTTTTGGTTGGACTGCAGCAGCTCTCCCACCAGCAGGTTTTTCCCCTCTCCCTTTGCTTTGGACTCAAGGGGGGGCCCAGGTAGCACCGCTTCGTTTGTGCCCCGGGGTGCTGGGTTGTACATTTGGGTTTTGTGGGTTATTGCCTGTTGCTTGTCTGTGTGGTCGTACTTATTGCATTATTTTATTAAATTGTTATTCTGACTTGTAATCTCTCTTTGAGTTGGCTTGGTTTCCTCTGCTGGTTAACTTTCAAACCAGCACAATTTTTGGCGCCCAACGTGGGGCAGAGAGAGAGAAGTCAGAATCACAATTTCATTTTAAGCATTTGTCTATTTGGATATAGAAACTCCCTGATTACCATGTTGTTTGATGCATTCACGTGGATGTTGTATCTGAGCATGTTCATATTTCCACAAATGGGGAACTATTTACCTGTTTTGATGCTCTCTTTAAAACCAGGGAGAGGGATCCAAATTGCTTTATTAGTTTACTATATTTATGTCATCATAACATCAGAAGCAATGAGTTTCATTGTAAATGTGTATTCAGTCCTGTTTGCCTGTCCTGGTTTGGGTTGCTACCTCTGGGGCCTCATTAAAAATCGCACCCAGCCCTTTGGGGAAACAGGGGGGAATGGTTGTTTCCAGCCTCTCACCTCCTTCTTCCCCTTCAGACCTGCTACAACAGTTTTTGGAAATATTGAGTTCCCTTTTGATGTTAAGGACAGCATAATGTTATTGTTAGTGTTGTTTTGTCTGCTCTGTACTGTCTACACCATGTTTAGGGTCAGAACGGGGCCTTCTAGGGAGGTTGTTTGGACACCTACCCTGGGAGCAGATAATGCTGAGTGGCACGGGAAGTGGGAGGACATTGGCCAGTATTTGGAGAAGTTTTCTCCTCCAATGATCTGGAAATTCACCCCTGAACAACTGCAGGATCCTGTTAGCATGATAAGACTGGTGAAGGGAAAATGCTCTGGCAGCTCCAGAGATGGTCAGCTCACAGCAACCTGCTGGGCCCTGGCCACTGCCTACCGGACACTACTTGACATGGTACAGTGCTGTCAGGGGGAGGAGAGAAGGAGCAGATCCACAGGTACCACGTCCACCCAAACCACAACTGAGTCAGAGGGAGAAAGAAATGAATCAACCGGCACCGTGTCCACACAAACCATCGAGGAGCCAGAAGAACAACCCAAACCAATAGCAGTCGCCCCTGTCCAGAAAAGGAAATCAAAGACTAAATCAGTCCATATAGCAAATGATGATGAAGAGGCAGGACCTTCACATCCACCGGAGGAGACAGAGCCAGAAATAATCACTTGGTCCCTATCCCTGGGTGAGCTACGTGAGCTCCGGAGAGAGTTCACACGACAGGCGAATGAGTCCATTCTGACCTGGCTGCTCCGAATCTGGGATGCCGCAGCTAACGATACAATCCTAGATGGGAGTGAAGCCAGACAGCTGGGATCCCTGTCTCGAGATGTAGTCATTGACCAGGGGATTGGAAGGAGGCAGGAAACTCTCAGCCTCTGGCGGCGACTGTTGTCCAGTGTGAGGGAGAGATACCTTTGTAAGGAGGACCTCCACGTACAGCAAGGACAGTGGAACACGATGGAACAAGGTATCCGGTGTTTAAGAGAATTAGCTGTACTGGAGATAATCTTTTCAGAGGATGAAAGATTCCCTAAAAGTCCAGATGCTGTACAGTGCACATCCCAGATGTGGTTAAAGTTTGCACGACTCGGGCCAGAAATGTATTCCCGCTACTTAGCAACGCTGCAATGGAGGGAAGGAGAGGACAAGGTGGGCGCGTTGGTCAGTAAACTCAGGATTTATGAAGACACTGTCACCGCTCCACTGCGAGCCCACGTCTCATGTGTGGAAACCAAACTGGCCGAACATGTCCGAAGCCTGGAAGAGAAGATTGAAGAGGGACACCAGAAGCTAAGAGAAGAAATTAAGGAAGGGATCTTCCATATCGCACCAGGACAAACAAGAGTCTCTGCTATTAGGAGCCAGCGTCCCCCAACTAAGGAGAGAGAACACACTCCACGTGGCAATCTATGGTTTTACCTCCGTGAGCACGGAGAAGATATGAGGAAGTGGGATGGGAAACCCACCTCTTCCTTAGCAGCCCGGGTACGTGAACTGAAAAGAGGAACAAGTGCCACAAGGAACTCTTCAAGGGTAAATATTGCTCCAGTCTCTCGTGGGCAAGACTCCAGACGGTACAGGAATGATGATACGTCTGATCCTCTTGAAGGGACCTCCAGGTCATACTCACAAGAAGAGCACAACGAGTACCATGACCAGGATTAGGGGTGCCCTGCCTCTAGCCAGGTAGAGGAGAGGGACAATCGAGTCTATTGGACAGTGTGGATTCGGTGGCCTGGCACACCAGAGCCACAAAGATATAAGGCCTTAGTGGACACCGGCGCACAATGCACTTTAATGCCATCAAGATACGTAGGGGCAGAATCCATCTCTATTTCTGGGGTAACAGGGGGATCCCAACAGCTGACTGTACTGGAAGCTGAAGTGAGCCTGACTGGGAAGGAATGGCACAGACACCCCATCGTGACTGGCCCAGAGGCCCCGTGCATCCTTGGCATAGATTACCTGAGGAGTGGGTATTTCAAAGACCCAAAAGGACTTCGCTGGGCTTTTGGCATAGCTACTGTGGAGACAGAGGAAATCAGACAGTTGAACACCTTGCCTGGTCTCTCAGAGGACCCCTCTGCTGTGGGACTGCTGAAGGTTGAAGAACAATTGGTACCGATAGCCACAGCAACAGTGCACCGTCGGCAATACCGCACCGACCGAGACTCTGTGACCCCTATACATAAGATGATCCGTGACTTGGAGAGTCAGGGGGTGGTCAGCAAGACTCGCTCACCCTTTAATAGCCCTATATGGCCAGTGCGTAAGTCCAGCGGAGAGTGGAGGCTGACAGTGGATTACCGTGGACTCAATGAAGTCACACCACCCCTGAGTGCTGCTGTGCCGGACATGCTGGAGCTCCAGTACGAGCTGGAGTCCAAGGCAGCCAAGTGGTATGCCACCATTGACATTGCCAATGCCTTTTTCTCCATTCCTTTGGCAGCGGAGTGCAGACCACAATTTGCTTTCACTTGGAGAGGTGTGCAGTACACTTGGAATCGACTGCCTCAGGGGTGGAAACACAGTCCCAGCATTTGCCATGGACTGATCCAGACTGCACTGGAAAAGGGCGAGGCTCCAGAACATCTACAGTACATTGACGACATCATTGTATGGGGGAACACAGCGGGCGAAGTCTTCGAGAAAGGAGAGAAGATAATCCAGATTCTCCTAAGAGCTGGTTTTGCCATTAAACAGAGTAAGGTCAAGGGACCTGCTCAGGAAATTCAGTTCCTAGGAGTGAAGTGGCAAGATGGACGCCGCCTAATTCCAATGGAGGTAATTAACAAAATAGCAGCCATGTCCCCACCAACCAGCAAGAAGGAAACACAGGCTTTCCTAGGCGCTGTGGGCTTTTGGAGGATGCATATCCCCGAGTATAGCCAGATTGTAAGCCCTCTCTACCTTGTGACACGGAAGAAAAATGATTTCCAGTGGGGCCCTGAACAACAACAAGCCTTTGAACAAATTAAACAGGAGATTGCCCATGCGGTAGCCCTTGGGCCAGTAAGGACAGGACAGGACGTGAAGAACATGCTCTACACTGCAGCCGGGAAGAATGGCCCTTCCTGGAGCCTCTGGCAGAAGGTGCCTGGGGAGACCCGCGGACGACCGCTGGGATTCTGGAGTCGGGGATACAAAGGATCTGAAGCCAGCTATACACCAACTGAGAAAGAGATCCTGGCTGCTTATGAAGGAGTTCGAGCTGCCTCAGAAGTGATCGGCACCGAAGTGCAGCTCCTCCTGGCACCCCGACTACCAGTGCTGGGCTGGATGTTCAAGGGAAAAGTTCCTTCTACACATCACGCCACCGATGCGACATGGAGTAAGTGGATCGCTCTGATCACGCAGCGAACCCGGATAGGGAATCCTAATCGCCCTGGGATTCTGGAAATTATCACCAATTGGCCCGAAGGTGAGAGTTTCGGACTATCCTCTGAAGAAGAAGAGGAACAGGTGACACGGGCTGAGGAGGCCCCATCATATGATAAGCTACCAGCAGATGAAAGGCGATATGCGCTCTTCACGGATGGCTCCTGTCGCATGGTAGGGACAAACCGAAAATGGAAGGCAGCCGTATGGAGCCCCACACGGCGAGTTGCAGAAGCGACTGAAGGACAAGGTGGGTCAAGTCAGTTTGCAGAGCTTAAAGCCGTTCAGTTGGCTTTGGATATAGCTGAACGAGAGAAGTGGCCAAGACTCTATCTCTACACTGACTCATGGATGGTGGCCAATGCTCTGTGGGGATGGCTGGAACGATGGAAAAAGGCCAACTGGCAGCGCCAAGGGAAACCCATCTGGGCGGCAGAGATGTGGCAGGACATCGCTGGCCGGGTAGAGAAGCTGAGTGTGAAGGTCGGTCACGTAGACGCTCATGTAGGCAAGAAACGGGCTACTGAGGAGCATCGTAACAACGAGCAGGCGGACCGAGCTGCCAGGATTAAAGTCTCTCAGGTAGATCTGGATTGGCAGCACAAAGGAGAATTATTTCTGGCTCGATGGGCCCATGATGCCTCCGGTCACCAGGGGAGAGATGCAACATACAGATGGGCTCGTGACCGAGGGGTGGACTTAACCAAGGACATTGTCTCACAGGTCATCCATGACTGTGAGACATGTGCTGCCATCAAGCAGGCCAAGCGGGTGAAGCCTCTATGGTATGGTGGACGGTGGTCGAAGTACAGGTATGGGGAAGCCTGGCAAGTTGACTACATCACGCTCCCCAAAACCCGCCAAGGCAAGCACTATGTACTGACCATGGTAGAAGGAAGTACTGGATGGCTGGAGACATACCCTGTGCCTCATGCCACTGCCCGGAATACCATCCTGGGCCTTGAAAAACAAGTCCTGTGGCGACATGGCACCCCGGAGAGAATTGAGTCTGATAATGGGACCCATTTCAAGAATGGCCTCGTAGACACCTGGGCCAAAGAGCACGGCATTGAGTGGGTGTATCATATCCCCTACCATGCACCAGCGGCTGGAAAAGTTGAGCGGTGCAATGGACTGCTGAAAACCACCCTGAAGGCACTGTGTGGGGAGACTTTCAAACACTGGGAGCTGCATTTAGCAAAGGCCACCTGGTTGGTCAACACCCGAGGCTCCATCAATCGAGCTGGCCCTGCTCAATCAGAACTTTTGCATACTGTAGATGGAGATAAAGTCCCTGTGGTGCATATGAGAGGAATGTTAGGGAAGACTGTTTGGATTAGTCCCACCTCAAGCAAAGGCAAACCCATCCGAGGGATTGTTTTTGCTCAAGGACCTGGTTCCACCTGGTGGGTAATGCAAAAAGATGGGGAGACACGTTGTGTACCACAAGGGGACCTAATTTTGAGTGAGAATGGTCTGTAATGCTTCATTGTATATATATATATATATGTAAGTGTATATAGTTTTAAGGAGACATAGTTTTTAAGGGGGTTAATTTGGGCATGACATGGACGGCATAGAATAAGGGGTGGATAATGTCCTGGTTAGAACAGCTGGGACCGATTCATCACTGAATGGGTATAGCCCAAACTGTGTATTCTATAGCCCTCCATGCCATTTCCCAGAAACTGTTGTCAGTAGAGGCCTGCGAGGGGGGGTGGGGGGGGGGGAATGTTCCTGAGCACCCTCATATCCTTTTATGGAATGAGCACCCTCATACCCTTTTATGGAATTCCCCGCTCTGAGGGGAGGACTGAACATTCCCACCTGAACTGGAGAGTATATAAACCTGGAGTTTCGGAACCCTTTTACCACTCGTGGGATCCAGAGGAGGACCGCAGCTCATCGCTCTCAACCTGCAGCTCTTCACCACCCTCGGCCGGACTACAATTACCACTTTTGGTTGGACTGCAGCAGCTCTCCCACCAGCAGGTTTTTCCCCTCTCCCTTTGTTTTGGACTCAAGGGGGGGCCCAGGTAGCACCGCTTCGTTTGTGCCCCGGGGTGCTGGGTTGTACATTTGGGTTTTGTGGGTTATTGCCTGTTGCTTGTCTGTGTGGTCGTACTTATTGCATTATTTTATTAAATTGTTATTCTGACTTGTAATCTCTCTTTGAGTTGGCTTGGTTTCCTCTGCTGGTTAACTTTCAAACCAGCACATAGCATCAAGGACCATTGTGGCTCTGTGGAACCTCCTGGAATCGAGGTACCTTTGTGACACTGCATGGTTTAATGGAACCAAAGGGACCCTGGGACACTGTGGAACATCTTGGAATCGAGGGGCCTTTCTAACACTGCAAGGCCTTATGGAGCCGCAGGGACCATTGTGACACTGTGAAACCCCATAAAATCAAAAGGCCATTATGACACTGCAGGGCCTCTTGAAACCAAAGGAACGCTGGGACACCACAGAACATCTTGGAATCAAGGGGCCTTTTAGACAGTGCAAACCCTCGTGGAATCAAGGGGCCTCTGTGAGACTGTGGAGCCTTATGGAAGCCAGGGGTCATGATTACTCTCCAGAAACTTGTGTAATCAAGTTTCCATTGTGACACTGCAAGGACCTGTGGAGCCAAAGGAACCACTGTGACACTGCAGGGCCTTGTGGAACCAAAGGAAACCTGGGACACTGCAGAATCTCCTGCAATCAAGGGGCCTTTCTGACACTGTAGAACCTCATGGAATGATGGGGCCATTGTGACACTACAGGACTTCATGGACTCAGGGGGCCTTTGTGACACTGTGGAACCTCATGGAATCAAGGGGCCATTGTGACATTGCAGGGCATCATGGAACTAAAGGAAACCTGGGAGACTGTGGAACCTTATGGAATAAAGGTGCAGTTTTGACACTGCAGGTCCACATGGAAAAAAAGAAACCTGGGATGTTGGAGGACAGAAATTGTGTGAACAATTCCTATTGCATTTCTGAGACCTTTACCTTGGCATGGCTGGGTGCAGACAGTAAAAAATACTGCGCCACTAATACGGCTGCAGGCCTTGTGCCAAGGTGAAGGAGGAGTTGTTCTGGCAGGAAAACAAGTTTTATGGACACCTGCTGTTATCCAATTAGTACTGTACACCACAGTATGTTTCCCTTATGTATCCAATGTAACCTGGGAAGAATCACGTCTGTGTGTCACAGGCAGCATATAAGCTGCCTTTCCTCTAATAAAGCGGACATTTTTGCCAATCATATTGATTTGTGTGCATTTCTGTCTGACCCCCTCCGCCGTTATCTGGCGCCCATTGAACAGGGAGTCCTACTTCACCGAGTTCTGCAGGGACGTAAGGTGAACGGAGGAGCTGAGGGAAGCGGTCGTGAGAGGTGATGCTGTCCCCGGCGTCACAGAACAAAGCCACGTGCATGGTGCAGAGGAACCTCACCCTGGCCAGGTGAGTCGACCGAGGGAGAGAGCAAGGGCCCCATACTATCCACAGAGGACGAAGTGGTGGAAACGCTCCTCCAATTTATGATCTCTCTAAGAGAGCCTGTTTCTGGTGAAAAAGCCCCTAAGGGGTTAATAGAATGAGTGAGAGCGAAGAATCTGCTTCCCATTGCTCGACCGCCTTTCAGGTGTCCATAAGGGACGCTGTAAAGGGATTGTTTTGGGACGGGATCTCTACGGGATCGGAAGACGCTAGAAAGTGTACTATGATTTGGCGTCTGGCAGTTGAGTCGCTATAAGAGTTGAGTTCTGAGCGACGGGAACTCATAAATGTTCAAACAGCTCTGTCGGGGAATGGCGGGACTACGGCAAGTCCCCGCCCCGATCGGTCCGTTGTAGGGGAGATCCCCGTGCCTGTGGCTGCGAAGTTGCGAATGCTGGGACCCTTAAAGCAGCGGGATCACCTCCGTTTAGCACCCTGTATGTAGCAGCAGACAGTGTAGAGGCTGCAGGAAAATCAGTAGCGGCGGAGACTAAAGCTGGAGCTGTGCCAGCGGCACCGCTCTCTACTGCGCCTGCGCAGTCGGCAGTGTCGCTCCTCACTGTGCCTGCTACTGCGCATGTGTCGTCTGGACCAACGCTGCTAGGAGCCTCCGCGTCGCTAGATGGCGCTGCATCGCTGGCGCCTGAAGCCACCATGAAACCCGGAAGAAAGCCACTGTGGATCGCTGCCTTGGCAACGGACGCTGTCTTCGAGACAAACAAACAAACAAACAAACAAAAAGAAAACAGTTTCCAGGTATGGTACATATGAAAGAAAGTAGCAGCTATTGAGCCTTGCATTAGAAGATGCTATATCAGCACAACGAGCAACCCCCAAAAAAGTGCCACTTCTCGTTGACAGGAGAGGCAGGCTAGAGAACTGCCTTCCCGTATTTTTGTTAACTCTCGTGTTAATTGTGTTGTGTGTCCAATGTCATTGTGAGCTCACTGTATTGCTAACGGTACCGTGCTAGTGTGTGTGTGTTGGGGGTTGTGTGTTTGTGTGGAGAAGCGACCGTACGTTTGTTAGTAACTGTTACAACCCAGAGGTGTGAGTCCGGGGGAATTTCCTCCCGTTAGAGTGTCTCGGGTACACATAAAAGCATAAAAATTCCCTTTAGGATTACTCAAAGAGCTGCCAGAGTCCGGCGTGCCGGCGCTGGGGCCGCGCGCCAGGGCTGGGAGCCGCGGGCTGGGGCTGCCGCTGCGCCGAGCTCGGCCGTGGGGGAGGCGGCGCTGGCAGCCACGGCAAGAGGCGGTAGAGGGACCTCGGCGACAGAGGCGGCGGAGGGACAGGCGGCAACGCCGACAGCTACTTCTGCAGAGCCAGCCAGACTTCTGCGGGGATCCCCGGGAGCTGCACGGCGCACGGAGCGGCCCAGGGAACAGCAGCTCGGCGGTGACTGGCTTGCGGGGGAGTAGCCCTGCAGAATCCAGGCATGTCAGTAATTGAGAAGAGAAAGCAGAATCTCTCTCTTGTACTTCTTCTACTCACTTGTAGATAACTTAAAACTAAAAGATTGTGTTTTACTAAAAGTTAGCATGCAAGAAATTTTAAGAGTTTCCCAGAGAATGAATCTTTATATAAAAGCTTTAGTGAATTGCCTTGTTTTTAGTCACATCTTACCCCTGTAAAGACCTTCTGCCCAAATATCGTGTTCAGCCTTAGCAGGAGGAGACATAAGGTTCACACAATAGAGATCATTTGTTGCTTAGCAACTGGGTGGAACTCAAACCACCTCTAGCAGTTTCTCAGAACTAGGGAGAGAGTAGAACTTACCTTACAAAAACTACAAATTTGCAAATAAGATAAATGGAAAGCCGGCAGGCTGAGGATTTCCTTAATTCTTGGATAAAACATCTCTCTATCTTCCTGTTATAAACTGAGAAGTGATTGTGACAGTGGAAATCACATCTTTAGAATTATGTTTTAAAAAGGTTTACTCAGCTGATTTTAACATTTGGATGTTTAGTTTACATTCCTGTCTGATATTATTTCTTTTCCTTGGTCAAGTTTAGTGAATTCATTTTTTTTTTTCTCTTCTGTGTTTGTGACAGAGTTGCACCTTTGAGCTGCATTTCATGTACTGCTTAAGCACTTGTTAATATTCTATTTATAACATAGCAGCAAGTACATTTTTTCAGATTTTAATATATATCTTCTGTCGTGGATTCGTACAGTATGTACAGAGCAGTTTGGTCAAATGAAACGTATTATACGTTTTTAAATGTTTTCTAACTGCTGATATAGCATACAGCCTAATTGCTTTTATTAAAAACACTACTCAGGCACACACTATGCTGTGAAGTTTGACTTATCTCTCTTTGCCCTGATGTTACGTCAACAGTTACACTACATGAATTTCAGATTATTTTTAAAATAACCTAACAAGATGCAAAATGTGTGTGTTTAATTTATACCAATAAAAGGGCAGATTACTAAATTACACTTTTCAAAAACCATTGCTGCGTGAATTAGAACTTTTATGCCCATTTGATTTATAAAGCAGAAATGTCTGGGTACTACGTGATAATCTGTCAGGAAATCAGTAGAGATTGCAACAACACTGAGTTACTGGAGTCAGGTTGAATTTTGTAAAAATTTTTCTAGTCTGCCTCCCAATGTAATGATCTCAAAGCTAGATTTAGTTATCTTCATTCGGTAAATTATTTAAAAATTTAAGTTTAAAACTTCGGAAATTCAACCTTTGGAAAAGTTCGATGTCATAATTTAAGATCTGCAGTTATAAATGCTCTTATAAATGGTACATCTGAAATTTAGACTATGAGTGATTTCAGATTTTAATATAACAGGTGTAGTTTTTACCTGTTCTGTGCTGTTGTTCCACAATTATGGAGCTACATGATCTTACAACAGTTTGTTTTCATTTGTGCTGCTTATGTTGTGAATTCTGTTCTCTTACCGAAACTTCATAGGTAAAAGAACTAAAAATACGAGCAAATAATGTAGCTCACATCTAAGGAACCGGCTGCAAGCTGGAATCTGGCCTTCTCTATCCTTCTGAACTGCACATGTAGCTTACAGCTGAGTATTAAACAGAATAATCAAATAGTATTTTTTCACTGTCGTAGACTTAAACATGCTAAATATATTGAAAAGTAAGTAAATTAACTTTTACGTAATTAACTTTTCCTTCCTTCTTGGAGTAGTGGGCAACATTTCTATGGTGTTCTGAAGAGAAAGACCTTTGTAGTTATATTTTTAATTTTGTGGTTATATTTTTTAGTTTCCAGCTGAGATAATATTAATTATAGTTTTGGAAAAAGAGAGAACACAAAACAAAATCTTAAATTTGATCCCAAGCCAAGAAATGTATGGTCTGTATTGAAAAGCCCTGGGATGCACCTGGTGTTGTAATTGGTATGACTAACAATACCTCTCCTATGCCTTCCAATAATCCTTATTTGTCTGGTTATATCACAAGTCAAAAATGTTCATTCTCAATCTATCATTAGTAATTGTCATGAATAAGAGGAGCCAATCTGTGGCTCCGGTGAGCCTAGCCCCAGACTGAGAAGATGATGCAAAATACAGGAAATTAGAGAAACTGTTCTATTTGCTTTTGTCATCTTTGTATTAATCAGAACAATAACTATGGCCATGCATTAATCATTCAATGCTGGCCATGCATCTTAAAGAACAAAATGCATTGTTTTTTTCTTTCTTGTATAGCAGGCCTCTTGCCCTAATAGATCCCTGAATCTACTATTCCAGAGTTAAGGAAATCTCTGTCACCAACAAGGTGTTTCCACTTATTCTTTTTGTATGTGGTATTATATTGCTAGCAAGCAAGAATTACAGTTGGAATCACAACTTGCATTTTTCTCCGCATAAAAATTTATAATATGATTACATTTGTATTATGGATTTAGCCAAAATTTGGAACAATTTTTGGGGCAAAATTCTATATCATATCCAAACTAGAAAAACTTTAAAAGGGTGGATTGCTTGTCCAGTTTGAAAAATACTACTAAATTGCCAGACAATGCTATGTATTTGGTATAGGGGTCAGTGATTTAAGAATTTGTAAAACACTTTTGCAAGACAGAAACGGGGAGGGAACAGGTAGCAGCCCCCTCAGTTCCCTTGCGAAAGTAAGTTGTTTCATATGTTAAGGCTTTTTTTCGTACACAGGTATTTGTAGCTGCCTGCATGATGAATAAAACCTTGGAAAGAAAGAACAAGGTTGATGCTGTTTTCTGCAGGTAAAAATGGTAACATCAGGAGCTGTTGTGGCTAACAGTTTCCTCAATATTGTTAGAACACAGTTTTTGGAGCACAGTTCTTTTTAGTATTATAAGCATAGTTTTTTTTTTAGTGACATACACCTTTTTAGTATATTTTTTTAAGCACATGAAATTAAGGATTTAAGAGAGTGTATTGTACGAACTTTAAAGTAAGTATTACAAGAGCACAATTTTTTGGCATTACGAGCACATTTTAGTGTTGTTAAGGCACAGTATTTTTAGTTTTGTTGGAGCACAATTTTTTAGTATGTTTAAGCATATAGTTATAGAGGGTAAAGATCTTAGATTATTCACTGGGTACTGGTAGAGGAAAGTTTACCTGTTTGGTGGAGAAGCTTTAACACCAAAAGGTACTAGAGAATTAGTATGGTTTCATAATTCATGAGACACAGTGAAATGAGATTCAAAAGTATGTTTGTGTGAAGTGTGTTTGAATGATGGTGGCCACCGTGTGAATGAATGAAAATGTATGCATGTGTATGTGTGAATATTCAATTACACATACACAAACACTTTTAGATAAACAAATACACCGATACCTTTACATAAAATGACAAAAAATCCTGAACAAACTCTCCTGGCTGCAATAGAATGGTATGCAAAGAGTCCAATAGAAACAGAAGATCCAGTGGTAATATATGATTATGTCATTGTGTTATTTAAGGACCAAGGTGTGAAAAAGAATAACAGAAGACATATGGCCCAGAGTTTAACGGAGTTCCATTTCCAAGGATGTTCTGGACGGAGTGGAAGTTTTAAGAATAAACCCCACATTTAAAGAAGCACTTTTAGGCACACTTTGGGAGCACGCATCTTGGGGTCAATAGGCTGTTAAGTTTATTAATGATAGTAGTGTTATTGTATGTTTGCGTTTATTGAGATGTTATGGATACAATAAGGAATGTTACAGAAATGCAATTTAAATTGTTCAAACTTCAACGGGGGATTTGTCGGAGGACAGAAATTGTGTGAACAATTCCTATTGCATTTCTGAGACCTTTACCTTGGCATGGCTGGGTGCAGACAGTAAAAAATACTGCGCCACTAATACGGCTGCAGGCCTTGTGCCAAGGTGAAGGAGGAGTTGTTCTGGCAGGAAAACAAGTTTTATGGACACCTGCTGTTATCCAATTAGTACTGTACACCACAGTATCCAATGTAACTTGGGGAAGAATCACATGTCTGTGTGTCACAGGCAGCATATAAGCTGTCTGTCCTCTAATAAAGCGGACATTTTTGCCAATCATATTGATTTGTGTGCATTTCTGTCTGACCCCCTCCGCCGTTACTGGGAAGCTGCAGAAACTCATGGAATCAAGTGGCCATTGTGGCATGATGGGCCTCATGAATTCAAAGGAACCCTGGGAAACTGTGGAACCTCATGAAATAAAGGGACCACTGTGACACTGCAGAACCTCATGGAATAAAGGGGTTACTGGAACACAATAAGGCCTAATGGAATCAACAGAATCAACTGTGACACTGCAGGGACTTGTGGAGACAAAGGAACCCTGGGACACTGTAGAACCTCATGGAATCAAGGGGCCACTGTGACACTGCAGGGCCTTATTGAAACCAAAGAGCCCAGGAAGATGGAACCTCATGGAACCAGGAGCCTTTTGTGATGCTGCAGGGCCTCCTTAAACCAAGAGACCATTGTGACACTACAGGGCCTGGTGGAGCCAAAGGAAGCAGGGGCACTGTGGAGTCTCATGGAACCAAGGCGCCATTGTGCCATCCAGGGTCTCATGGAACCAAAGGAACTCTGAGACATTTCTGAGCCTCATGGAGTCAAGTGACACTGCAGGGCCTTATGGAATAAAGGGGCCATCATGACTTGCAGATAAGGCAGAAAAGGAAAGTGCGTGACCACTGGAAGGAAGGTCCAGTGACATGGGAAGAATTTAGAGATGCTGCTTGCTGCTGTAGGGAAAAAATTCGTGTGGACAAAGCTCAACTGGACTTGAAGCTACCAGAAACGTGGGGAACAAAAAAATGGATTTTTTTTCAAATAGATTAATGGCATTAGGTGTAGGAGGCGTGTCCAAGGTACAGAGGATGTACTGGGGCAGGAATGCCCAGGGGAGCATGTGCTGAAATAGACAACCCTATTGGTTAAGGAGGTCACGTGGTTCTAAGGGATAAAAGGAAGCACCGAATTTGAAATAAACCTCTTTGTTCTCCACCTCAGAAGAGCGTGCTCATCCTTCTTTATTATATAAAGGTACAACAACACGTGTTCCCTACAAATAGGCAGTACAGAAATATCAGTGGCCCACTCCAAGATGGGGGTAGTCACCTCCCAAACAGGGACAGAGACAAGGCAGAGGTGTTTAACACTCTCTTTGCCTCTGTCTTCAACACAGATTAGGGGCCAAGGGGGTCTCAGTGCCCTGAGCTGCAGGACCATGACTGTGAGAATGAGCAACTCCCAGTTTGAGGCTGACATTATGCCGGATCTGCTGCTCCAGCTGGATCCCTACAAATCTCTGGGGCCTGATGGGATTCATCCCAGAATCCTCCAAGAGTTGCTGATGTCATCACAAAATCTCTCTCGATGATTTTTGAGAGGTCTTGGGAATCCTAGAAGACCCCGGCTGACTGGAAGCTGGTGAAAGTTGTCCCGATTTTCAAGAAGGGCAAGAAGGAGGACCCTGGAAACTACAGCCCTGTCAGTCTCCCTTCAGTGCCTGGTAAAGTTATGGAGAAGATTATTCTGGGAGGTGTTGAAAAACACCTGAAAGACAACGCAGTCATTGGTGACAGCCAGCAGGGCTTCAGGAGCAGAAAGCCCTGCTTCTCCAACCTGATTTCCTTCTATGACAAGGTGACCCACCTGGCTGACCAAGGGAAGTCAGTTGATGTGATCTTTCTGGATTTCAGTAAAGCTTTCTATCCTGTCTCTCCCAGGATCCCTCTGGACAGTGTCCAGCCCACTGCTGGATAAACACATCCTGTGCTGGGTGAGCAATTGGCTCCCAGGTCAGGCACAGAGGGTGACAGTGACTGGGGTGACTTTCGATGGAAGGGAACGGACAGATGCTCTTAGGTCAATATGATCAGGCAATATGTCATCTTTATTAGAAGAAAGATTATATAGTGCTCATGACGCTTAGTTTCTTGTTCACACTACATTGGTTGCATAAGGAAAACTGTTCTGCTGTCCACTGCTAATTGGACCAAAACAGGTGGTCGTAGGAGATGAGAACACCTTATTCACTTTGCCAAAACTCCTCCTTGGCATCTGGCATGAATCCACCTTTGTTCTAACTTCGGGTCCTGTAGCCATCTTAGTGGCGCAGTAATTTTTACTATCAGCATTCAGCTATGCCAAGGTGAAACACACAGAAATGCAAAAGAAATTGTTCACACAATTTCTGTCTTACAACAGGTGACATCACATGGGGGTCACTAGTGGGGTTCCACATGGCTCCATCTGGACCCTGTGCTCTCCAACATCTCCATCAATGACTTGGATGCAGCACTGGAAGGGACATGGAGCAAGTTTGCAGGTGACCCAAAACTGGGAGGAGCTGTTGATTCTCTGGAAGGCAGGGAGGTCCTGCAGAGAGACCTCGACAGATCCAAGGGCTGAGAATCACCAACCTTGGGAATTTCAACAAGGGGATTCTGCCCTGGGATGGGGCAGCCCCGCATGGATGGACAGACTGGGAAGGAGAGTCTGGAAAAGGGCCCTGGGGGTGCTGGTGGGTGGCCAGTTTGCCCTGAGTCAGCAGTGCCCTGGCAGCCAGGAGGGCCAAGCCTGTCCTGGGGGGCATCAGGCCCAGCATGGCCGGCCGGGCCAGGGAGGGGATTGTCCCGCTCTGCTCTGCCCTGGGGCGGCCTCACCTGCACCATTGGGGCAGTTTGGGGGACACAATGGAAGGGAGAGATCGAGCCCTTAGAGAGTGTCCAAAGGAGGGCAACCAAGATGGGGAAGAGCCTTGGGGGGAAGGCGTGTGAGGACACTGAGGGCACTTGGTGTGTTTAGCTGGAGAAGAGGAGACTGAGGGGAGGCCTCACTGCAACCTTCAACATCCTCATGAGGGAAGAGGAGGGGCAGGGACTGATCACTCATGAGCAGCGACAGAACCCGAGGGAATGGCCTGAATTTGTGTCGGGGTAGGGTTAGATTGGATATTAGAAAGAAGTTCTTCCCCCAGAGGGTGGTTGGGCACTGAACAGGCTCCCCAGGGCAGTGGGCGCAGCACCGAGGCTGCCAGAGCTCAAGCAGCATTTGGATGATACTCTCAGACACACAATGTGACTCTTGGGGGTGATCCTGAGCAGGGCTAAGTGTTGGACTCAGTGATCCTGGTGAATCCCTTCCACCTTGGCATATTCTTTGAGTCTGTGATTCTGTAATGTCCTGTTGATTCTACGAGGTTCCGCAATGTCCCTCTGTTGATTTTGTGCCATGAGGCCCTGCAGTGCCACAGTGGCCTTTTGATGCCATGATGTTCTGCAGCATCCCAGGGTTCCTTTGGCTCCATGAGTTCCTGCCTGACACAATGTCCCCTTGGTTCCATGAGGTTACACAGTGTCCCAGGTTTGCTTTGAATCCATGAGGCCCTGCAGTGTCACAGTGGCCCCTTGATTCCATGAGTTTCCGCAGCATTTCAAAGGCCCCTTGATTCCATCAGGATCCACAGTGTCCCAGGCTCCCCGTGGTTCCATGATATTCTGCAGTGTCACAATGACCCCTTGGAGCAGGATGTTCTACCTGGAAAAGTGTCGCTGGGTATCTGTCGAAAGGTCTCGGTCCTGTGGGGGAAGAAAGACATGCGACACACACACACTAGGATGAAGAGACACACTAGGATGAAGAGCCAGAGAGATGTCTGCCCGCTACGCTGAGCAGGCAGCTTTTTTATTAGGTGCTAAGTTCCACTTTCCCACACACAACACAAACATATTCTTACAACAACATCCAGGAACGCGGCACCTGCACTCAGCCACACAGCTCAAGACTGTGTCCATGGGAACTATCTAATTAGCTCTACTGCTCCCATGGAAAATGGCCCAACACTTTATAATGTTCCAAAACCCTCAAACTTCAGTTGTGGGGTTGTGACTTCACCCCACAGAAAAGAATCTGATGGGAGAATTCAAGCAATGCACGCTCTCTGTGGTGAGTTACTGCTGGTGCCAAGGTGTTGGTTTAGTGTTGAATTGTGCCAAAACCAGCCTGGTTCCCCAGCCTTCCAACACACATCCTGCTTTTGGAAGCAGAGTTTGACAGATCAGCTGCTCACTGGTCTGGGAATATGTGACTGGCAATCCATGACTGGATAAGCATAAAAGCCCAGGGCCAATTTTCATAGAGCAGATTCTTCCACAGACTTTCTTGAAGTGTGTGGAGCTTCTCCTGTGAAGCAGGGACACTTCTTCATGGTCACTGCCCAGGGGGTAAAAGGGAGATATGTCTTAATTTATTTCTATGATACACCACTGGGCCCTCCCCGCTTCCTACCGGGATCACACACCGCCCTGTGTGTGATCACACAGTGGCCCTGGCCCTGCTGGGCTTCATTAGCCTGAGGAATTGGTCCTAATTAGGGGCCATGGGCTTCATCTCCCTGGTGCTGGGGCTCGGTTTCTACCTGTGCCAGAAGGTGAGGGGGGTCCGGGGGGTTGTGTGTCCCCCCCAGAGCATCTGTACCCCCCCAGGGACCTCCCACCCCGGTGTCACCCCCTTTTCTCTCCCCACAGAGCTCCTGAGCCACCAGCGGCCGCAGCCCCTCCCAGGACCCTCCCCCCCCAGTCCTCACAGGGATTTTGGGGGGGTCATGTGTCCCCCCCAGCCCTGCTTTTATTCTGACACCACCTGGCTGCTCCCAGTGATCCCAGTAAAGCTTCCCATTCCCCCAGTCCCATTTATTGGGGGGCAGTGGCACAGGGGGGACACAGATGGAGGAGCTGAGTCCGTGGGGGGCAGAACCGGCCCAGGGATAGATCGGGAATTGCAACCCTCCTGTGTTCCTCCTGTGTCAACCTGCTCTGGGGGGACTTCGGGCTGGCACCTACCCCTCAATAGGCACCCAGCTCACCCCAAAAGGTGCTGGGACCTCCCAAAACCTCCTCACAGCCCCCCAAGCACTCCCAAACACACTCAAAGCCCACCCAGGACCCCACCTAACCCCTTTTTTGGGGGGAACTTCTCTGGGCACTGGTGGTGCTGGGAGCCCCCCTGGCTGTGGGCGAGGAGCTCTGGGGTGAGCGGGTGGTGGGAAGGGGGGGACAGTGGGAAAAGAGGGGTCAGAGGGGACAAAATGGATGGTGGGACCCCAAACTGAGTGGGACGGGAGTGGGACCCCACAAAAGTGGAGGGAGAGGGGCACTGAGGTTTGGGGGATGATGGGAAATGGGTGGGAGAGGTCAGAAGAGTGGGGAAAGGGGAGGGTGGGACCCCCAAACTGAAGATGAGGAGGCTGGGGAGTGGGGGGATGATGTGGAAGGGGTGGGGCTGCGGGGGAAGTGGGAGTTGGGACGCCCAGAGCGATCCTGGGGGGGAAACTGGGGATTGAGAGGACCATGGAAAAGTGGGAGGAACAGGGAGAAGGGTGGAAAAGAACCCCTTAGGGACTGCAATTCCCATGGTGCCCCGCGCAGCACAGTGGGCGGGCAGGTGGAGGGCGTACTGAATTGCTGCGCCGAGGTTTCTGAAGGCGTTGCGCGCGCAGAGCGCCGTGTTGACTGCTGGGAAAAGATGGCGGCGGTGCTTGCGGCTGCGCTGTGAGAGCTGGCGGGGGCTGTGGCGAGGGCGAGGCTCTGGGTATCCCCTCGGGGCTGCGGGGAGCGCGGCTGTGGGTGGAAAGGCTGGAGGCTCGGGAGGGTTTAGCCGAGGGGTTCGGGGGTTCCCGAGGGTCAGAGCGCGGGGCCTGGAACCCACTCGGGGTCTGGCTGCACTGCGCAGGCGCGCCAGTGGAGTACTCATGAAGGAACTGCAACTCCCATGAGGCCCCGCGCGGCCCGCCATTACCCTTCCTTGCCAAGCGCCTCTGTCGGCCCGGCGGACCGACCCCAGGGAAAGGGGATCCCAATGCCCCTTCCGAACTCCAGAGACCCCCAACACTCAACACACAGAGACCCCATAGGGAGGGGGGCCCGAGGGTCCCCTAAAGCCCAGCAGTGGGGTTCAGGGGATCTCCCAGCCCCAGGGGAAGGAGTCCTGGGGGTGCCCCCTAAAGTCTGGGGGGAGAAATGTACCACATCCGAGTAAAGGGAACCCAGTGTCCCCAGTATAGCCCAGTGACCTCCCAGTGACTCTCAGTACGACCCAGTAACCCCCTCAGTGACCAGCCAGTGTGTCCCAATGACCTCCCACTGCCCCCCAGTATGCTCCAGTGAGCACCCAGTAACCCCCAGTATGGCCCAGTAACCTCCCAGTGTCCCCTTGTGTGTCCTGGTAATGCCCCAGTAACTCCCCAGTCTCTCCCAGTGCCCTCCTGGCATCCCTCAGTAATCCCCCAGTCCCTCTCAGTGTCCCCTGCTTCCCCCCAGTATGTCCCAGTATCCCCCAGGAATCACTCAGTGCCTCCCAAAGCCCCCCAGCTGTCCCCAACGTGTCCCCAGATGCCCTTGACTTTTCTGTGAGCGTGTGGGGGGGGGGCATTTTTGGGGTCAGAGTGTCCAGGGGGGGCTCCTGGGATGAGATGGAGGGCTGGGGACATCAGGGATGGGGTTTGGGGACAGTGGGAAGGGGTTTGGGGACAGTGGAATTGGGGGTGTCAAGGGGGGAATTAAGGCCATGGGGAGGCCCCAAGGACATTGGAAACACTAGGGGGGTCTTGGGGTGTCAAGGGGGGAATTAGGGACATCAGAGGGTCTTGGGGAGACACCAGGGGGGTCTCAGGACTCACCTGCTTGTGGTGCTGCCCCTCCTCTCTCCTCCCAGGCTCCATTAACCCCCTCAAATGTCCCCTAACCTCCAATTTCCCTTTAATCCCCTCCCCCCACTGATCCCTTTGACCTCCCAAGACCCCTTTTAACTCCCCCAGGTGCACCCAAAGCTCCACAAAACCCCCCAAATCCCCATCCAACCCTCACAGATTCCCCCAAATTTCCCCCAGCCCCCCCTCAAATCCCTTCCAACCCCTCCCAAAGAGGGATCACCCAGCACCCTGTGACAGGAGCACAATGGGCTGTACTGGGGGCACTGGGCTGTACTGGGAGGGCACTGGGAGGGGGCTCAGGTGTCCCACAACAAGGTGGCCCAGCTCTAGGAGAGATCCAGGGAGCAGTGAGGACATACTGCTCTGTGCTGTTTTGTACTGGTCTTTCCTACTTTGTACTCCCAATCCCCAGAGTCCCTCCCCAGCTCCCCCAGGACCCTCCTGGACCCCAAAGCCCCCCAGGTCCCTGACTTGGTCCTGCTCCCCCTTGAGCATCTCCAGCTCCTGCAGAACCAGGCATTTCATCAGCAAATGTGCAGCTGACACCAAGCTGGGGGTGTGTTGATGTGCTGGAAGGCAGGAGGGCTCTGCAGAGGGACCTGGCCAAGCTGGATCCATGGGCTGATTCCAAGGGGATGAGGTTCAAGCAGGCCAAGGGCCGGGTCCTGCCCTTTGGACACAAGAAGCCCCGTCAGCCCCCCAGGCTGGGGCCAGAGTGTCTGGAGAGCAGGCAGGCAGAAAGGGAGCTGGGAGTGTGGATTGCCAGGAAGCTGAACAGGAGCCAGAGCGTGGCCAGGTGGCCAAGAGGGCCAATGGATCCTGGCCTGGATCAGAAAGAGTGTGTCAGCAGGAGCAGGGAAGTGATTGTTGGCCTGGACTCAGCGCTGGTGAGGCCACCCCTGGAGTGCTGTGTCCAGCTCTGGGCCCTCAGCTCAGGAAGGACATTGAGGGGCTGGAGCAGGTCCAGAGAAGAGCAGTGAGGCTGGGGAAGGGAGTGGAGCACAAGTGGTGTGAGGAGAGGCTGAGGGAAGTGGGATTGTTGAGGCTGGAGAAGAGGAGGCTCAGGCCTCACTCTTTGCAACTCCCTGCCAGGAGGGTGTAGCCAGGTGGGGGTGGGGCTGTTCTGCCAGGAAGCAGCAGTAGGACAAGAGAGCTGGGTCTTCAGCTGTGCCAGGGGAGGTTTAGGTTGGATATTAGGAAGAAATTTTTTCCTGAGAGAGTAATCAGGCATTGGAATGGGCTGGGCAGGAAGGGACTGGAGTCAGCATCCGTGGAGGTGTTGAAGGTGAGAGTGGATGTGGCATCAGTGCCATGGTCTGGGAACCACGGTGGGGTTGGATCAAGGGTTGGACTTGATGATCTCTGAGGTCTTTTCCAACCCAACTGATTCTGTGATTCTCTGATTCCCATTCCTGTGGCAGCACATGCTTGAGGCTCCATCCACAGGGTGATGGAGATGTCTGTCCATATATATCTCCAAGGTTAGTCTGTAAATATGTGGCGTTAGAAAAGCAGGCTAAGTTCTGGGATGATTCTAGAAGGAGAAAGAAGCTCCCAGCCCAGTGCCTGCAAGCAGGCAGCTTTGAGCTTGCACATCATCTCCCCTCCCTGCAGGTTCATGTCCTTGAGCCCAGGCCCTGAGGTGAGCCTGAGAACTGGCCTGGAGGTGACCCCAGAGCTGTCCCTGAAGTGACCCTGAGAATAACTGCGAGTCAGAGGTGCTGCTGAGGAAGGAGAGCCCCGTGGTGGGGAAGAGACAAAGCTGTGTTTGCCCATCCCCAAGAAGGTGCTGTGTCCATCCCCTGTGTGCCAGGTGAGCTGGGGCTTTGCTGCAGAGCTGCGGGCGCTGATTTGAGCGGCTGCAAGTGCTGAGATGGTGGGCACCCAGAAACACAAACTGTGCCTGGCCACGGAGCCTGCAAGGAGGAGCAGAGACAACCCTGGCAGTGTGGGGGGCCAGGTTGTCCCTGTGCCTTCCCCTGCAGGCCCTGGCTGTCCCTGCTGGGCCCCTGTCCATCCCCATCAGGTCCCTGCCCGTCCCCCCCGGGCTGAGCTCCCCCCAGGAAGTGCCGTGGAGCTGAAGCTGCTGCCATCCCCCCCCTGCAGCCGCTGCCCCAGCCAAGGGAGCAGCAAAGGCAGGGCCAGGAGCAGAGGCAGCAGCAGGGGAGCCCTGGGGGGAACGGGAAGCTCTTGTGTGAGGCAGGAAAGAGGCGCTGGGCACGAGGCCGGGGCTGTGCTGAGCAGGCCCAGCCCTCACATCCCCCCAGCCAACGCCGGCTGCCCGGGGGGCGTGGGAGGGACCCCCAGCCCATGTGCCCCACAGTGAGCTGGCAGAGAGAGAGCCAAGGGACAGGGACATGGGCAGGGACATGGTGAGGGCACAGCCTGTGGCAACAGAGCTGCCCAGGGCCAGGGGCAGCTGGGGGTGTTGATACCAGCCACTGATGGGGCTGAGCAGAGTGCAAGTCCTCCTCCAGACACCTGGAGCAGCCTCACACTTGCCAGTGACGCCAAAAACAGCATAAAACAACTGCTCAGAGACAAAATTTGATCTTTAAGCAGCAAGGGTATTTATTCTGTGCAATGTTGAAGAGCTACCAGTTTGCGCTGGGCAAAATAGCTCTAAAGTTTTCAGTGAAAAGGCATGCAATTTATACAGTCTTAGTGAGGGATTACAATATTTTAGGTGAATATTCACTAAAATTACAACATCCAGTTATAATATTGATATTAGGCGGGGTTCAGGTGGAACTTGAAGCAGAGTCATCCTTTTGTGGAGGTTTCTGGGGGTCGTTACTGTTTCTTCAGCCTCCTGAGGGTCGTTTCTCTCTTCCTCATCGTCATGAACTTTTCAACTCTTTCTGACTATGTGCAAAAGTCTTACTAAAAACCCCTTTACTCAGCTCTTCACACCCCCTAAATGTCCATCCTATCTAATTTATGACTACTAGGCCAACCATTTTCTTATCTTTCATTAGAATAGAGCATACCAAGCACAGGTAGGCCTCTCAGAGCCTGGTACCTTCTCTCCCTTAAGTAATCTCATAACATATTCTCTGTCTCTGTCATTTTAACCTAAATGCAGCATTCCTCAGAGTGGGATCTGTGAGCCTCTTCTCAGAGAAGGATTCCAGCATCTAAAAATCCCTGCTCTGTTTCACCAGTCCCACCCTCGTGGGGTGACACTGTCCCCTCCCTAAAGGACACTCCCCCAGAAATCTTTGGGGGGCCTTTTGTGTGTATTCCCGGTTGCTGATTCACACTGGGGACCTGAGGGACCCTCTGCAATCCCATCCATGGGGCACAATCTGCTCTCCAGAGCTTGACTCACTGCAGACTTTGCAGGGAAATCTGTACTCACAGCCTGAGGATGTCCCGACCCCCCGTGCATTCTCCCCCAGGATATTTGGGACGAGTTCCCCCTTCCCAGGCAACCGTGGGATGGGGGGATGATTCTTCTACTGCTGTTGTTGTTGCTGCTCTGCCCCTGTCCCTGCCCTTCCTGCTGCTGTTGGGTGAGCGGAGCGGCCACGATGGGAAAGGGGTGAGAGAAGCGAAAAGAGCGGGTGGGACCCCCAAAGGGAGCACGAGGGGCAGTGGGTCACCCCCAAGGGGAGCCGGGGTTTGGAGATACAATGGGAGAGTGGTGGGAGAAGGGGACTAAGGGGAAGGGGGAGAGAGGGAACAGAGTTGCCATGGGGCTGCCTTGGTGTCCCTATGCCTTGATTCCTGGAGGGTGGGGGAGGCTGGAGAGAGGGGGGAGCTGTGAGAGCCCTGAGAGCCTGGAGAGGGGGGAGCTCAGGCCCCCTGTGTCGGGGCAGTGGTCGGGGCCGTGCTGTTGGTGCCAAATTGTCCCTGGTCAGGCTGAGCCCAGAGCCCGCCCACATGGCAGGGGGCCCAATCCACTCCTTGCTCTTGTTGACCTGGGGCAACCTCTGCTGTCCCCCCACCTGTGGGGCTGTTTGGTTGCCTTGGGCACAGCCGACCCTTGTGCAGGGCTGTGCCCCTGGGGGCTCTTGGGGGTGGGCAGGAGGTGTTTTTTGGGGGTGCTGGGCTGGGTTGGCGGCAGAACCCCAACGGTGGGTGGGGGGATGCAGGTCCCCCCCCTGTGTTGGGGATTGGTGTTGCTGGATCAGGCCCCACCGGCTCCATTGTCAGCCCGGTGCTGGCAGGGGGGACACAGTGGGTTTGGGGCCCCCCTGGGAGTGCTGGGGGTGGAACCCGGGAGCTACCAAGTGTGGAGAGCGGAGCGGGGCGATGCCGGAACTGGGGGACCCCCGGCAGCCTGGAGGGGGGAGCAGGGAGAGGGAGGAGTCCCAGGACCTCTGGGAGCCTGAAATGGGGTGTGGAGAAGGGGAAGCCTGGACAGTGGGGACCCCTGGGATCCCTGGGACAACAAAGTGGAGAACCTGGAGAGGGGGAATGTCTGGGAACGCGGCACCCCGAAGGCGAGAGTCGGAGGAGAAGGAACCCTTGGGACCCCCAACACTCCCAGCATCTGTAAGTGCGACCTCCAGCATCCCAGAGAGGGGAGACCCTCTGAATCCCAGAGGGGAGAGACCAGAGAGGGGGAACTTCTGGGAGAGATTTTTTTTGGCTAATCTTCATGTTTTGGAGTATTTTTAGCTGAATCTCAAAGTTTTGCATTTTAGGGGGATGGGGGGGTCTTGCTATTTCTGAGGGGCTTTTTGCCTGAATCTGGGTGGTTTGGGTTTTTCTGGGCTGAATCTTGGTGTTTTGGAGGTTTTTATGGTCACAGGATGCCCAGTGAGTTCTAGAGATGGACTTGGGCAGGAGGAACCCCCAAGCCAATGCAATCAGCCCTTGTTTTCCCACCCAGCAGGATTTCTCCTTCCCAAAGCTTGGGTGGATGGAGGAGGAGGCTGCGAGGAAGAGGAAGATGCCCCGGGACCCCCAGGCAGGTGAGGAGGAAGTCAGTGCCCCTTTGCCCTGTCTTGTCCTGTATCTCCCAGCTGAGCATGGCCCCCGGCTGCAGGACAACCCCGCTGCCGCCGCCGTCCTGCCGGGGCCAGAGTTGGGGGGATGTCCTTGGCCTTCCCTCTGGGCCGGAGGCAAATCCCCTCCCTGTCCTTCTTCCTTCCTGCCCCAGGCCCTGAGCTGAGGACGGAGAGCACAGAGGACAAATCCCCCCGGCAGAGCCTGGTGGGAGAGGCCGTTTTGAAGGGCTCCACGGTGCAGGAAGGCAGCGGGGAGGGAAAGCCACGAAGGTCCCCCAGGAGGAGGGTCTCTAAAGCCAGCCCAGGGTGCTCTGAGGAGGAAAGTCCCAGCCTGTGCCGGGAAGGCAGATGGAGCTTGAGCGAGAGCTCTGACCTGGTGGTCCCTGAGCAGCCTCCCAGCAGGGAGAAGCCCTTCAGGTGCTTGGAGTGTGGGAAGAGCTTCAGCAAGAGAGACCACCTGATCCGCCACCAGCACACCCACACTGGGGAATGGCGCTACAAGTGTGTGGAGTGTGGGAAGAGCTTCAGGGACAGCACTGACCTGATCCGACACCAGCACATTCACACTGGGGAGCGGCCCTACATGTGTAGGGAATGTGGAAAGAGCTTCAGGATCAACTCCCACCTCCATGCCCACCAGCTCATCCACACTGGGGAACGGCCCTACGAGTGCTTGGAATGTGGGAAGAGGTTTCAGACCAGCTCAGATGTCCTCAGGCATGAGCGGACACACACAGAGGAGAGGCCCTTCCACTGCACCGACTGCGGGAAGAGCTTCAACCGCAGCTCCACCCTCGTCAGGCACCGGCGCATCCACAGCGGGGAGAGACCCTACAAGTGTGGGGAGTGTGGGAAGAGCTTCACCAGGAGCTCTACCTTGACCTCACACCAACGGACCCACCAGTAAGAGAAACCCTACCAGTGCCCCAACTGTGGAAAGAGCGTCAACCGCTGCTTCCACCCAGAATGAACCCCCTGATGGTGAGGCAACCCCTGGAGTCCAGTGACTGTCAATCCATCCCTTTCGACCAGAAAGGGCCATCCCCTTTCACAGGGGCATATTCTTCCAGCAGAACCCTTCTTGGGGGGGTGTGTGGAGATTCCTGCCTTCACTGGGGACTCCCCCAAGGTCACTACTGGAGGTTGAGAGCAGAGATCTCCCCACAAGCGTTGGTCTGGGGGAGTTCCATCCATCTCTTATTAAGAATTGTTGCTTTTGTACCAGCTTTAGTAGAATTGCTTCAACAATTTCTTTAGTGTAGAGCACTGCCCTATCTTATCCTGTACTCCTGGTAGTTTTAGTGTTTATATTGTGTAGTAAATAATTCTGATGAAGATCTTTTGTCTGGTCATTTGTAACCCTAAATAATTCATTTCTATCAATAGATGTGATTTGCCATCATTAAAACCTGGGGGATGAAAGTGGTTCAGTCACACCTCTGTAATTCCTCTAAACTGAAACTGTTGGCATAATCCAAGGCTGAGATTGGATCCAGCAGCCCCCAGCACCCTACAGTAAATTGGGAGCTCAGGGGGGTCACCCCCCTTTGCCAACCTCCCTGTGCCCAAAGACTCCCATGGGACAGTTGGACCCGCCAGACCACCCCCCCTTTTCCACCCTTCTCCCTGTTCCTTCCACTTTTCCATGGTCCCCTCAATCCCCAGCCCCCCTCAGGATCACTTTGGGGGTCCCAACCCCCATTTTTCCTGCCTCTCTCATCCTTTCCACATCATCCCCCCACTCCCCAGTCCCCTCATGCTCAGTTTGGGGGTCCCACCTCCCCCTTTCCCCACTCTTCTGACCTCTCCCACCCATTTCCCATCATCCCCCAAACCTCAGTGCCCCTCCCCCTCCACTTTTGGGGGGTCCCACTCCCGTCCCACTCAGTTTGGGGTCCCACCACCCCTTTATCCTCTCTGACCCCCCTTTTCCCACCATCCTCCCCTTCCCACCCCCCGCTCACCCGAGAGCTCCTCGCCTGCAGCCAGGGGGGCTCCCAGCACCGCCAGTGCCCAGAGAAGTCCCCCAGAAAAGGGGTTAGGTGGGGTCCTGAGTGAGCTTTGAGTGTGTTTGGGGGTCCTTGAGGGTCCGTAGGGAGGTTTTGGGGAGGTCCCAGCACCTTTTGGGGTGAACTGGGTGCCTGTTGAGGGGCAGGTGTTCTCCCAAAGCCCCCCCCCGAGCAGGTTGACACAGGGGGACACAGAGAGGTCCCCATTCCTGATCCATCCCAGGGCCAGTTCTGCCCCCCCAAACTCGTCTCCAGCCCTTGGGATTCCCCCAAGCCCCTCCCCCAGTGCCCCCCAAAAACCAGGACTGGGGAGAACTGGGAAGCTTTACTGGGATCACTGGAAGCAACTGGGTAGAGGCAGAGTGACAGTAGGGGACGGGGGACACATGATCCCTCCCAAAATCCTCGGGGAGTGGGGGGGGGTGTCCAAGTTGGACCTGAGGCCCCGGGGAGGGGCTGCGGCCACCGCTGCCTCAGGAGCTCTGCGGGGAGAGAAAAGGGGGTGACACCGGGGTGGGGGGGCAGGGGGGACACTGGGATACACCGAGACCCAGACTGGATCCAGCAGGACCAGAAGTGGGGCAACTGGGATCGTACTGGGAGCACCTGGCAGCATGTTGGAGGCAACTGGGATATACTGGGAGTGACTGGGAGTGACTGGAACCATAGTAGGGCACGTTCCCTCCCCATCCGGAGCTGAGTGGGGCCGACCGGGGGGCACAGGGGAACCGTGAGCCGCCTTCTCCTCAGGCGGCTGCTGGGAAGGAGCCGGTGCTGGGAGGACCCAATGGCCTCGGGCCGAGGCCGGGCAGATCCAGGCCAGAGACTGGAATAGTTGTTTTCACCGACAGGGTCGTCGGGCGCTGGAATAGGTCGCCCAGGTGGAGTCCCCATCCCTGGAGGTGTTTCAGAGGCATCTGGATCTGGTGATGAGGGACACGGTTCAGTGGTTTGGGGGTTCCTGGGGCATTACTGGGTGGACAGTTGGACTTCATGGAATGTGCTGAGTTGGGAGGGGCCCTTCAGCACCATCGAGTCCAGCTCCTGATTTCTATGCGCCTATAAATGAATTGAATGGGGATCAAACTATTGGGCTCCAAAATGTCTTCTACCCCTACTCTACACTGTCGTAGGTACCTGTTGGAGGCCTTGGTCTGTGGGGGAAGAAAGATACACAACACACACTAGGATCATGAGCCAGAGAGATGTCTGCCTGCTCAACAGGCAGCTTTATTGAGTTCCCTAACTTCTATTTTCCCACACATATAATATAAACATATTCTTATAAAAACACCCCGGAATGCAGCACCTGCACTCAGCCAAACAGCTTTAACCTT
Organism: Chiroxiphia lanceolata; assembly: GCF_009829145.1. Taxonomy (NCBI): domain Eukaryota; kingdom Metazoa; phylum Chordata; class Aves; order Passeriformes; family Pipridae; genus Chiroxiphia; species Chiroxiphia lanceolata. The sequence continues at coordinate 234,729 of NW_022476525.1, forward strand.
GTACTCTTTATAACTCAAGGCTGTGTCCACGGGAACTATCTAATTAACTCCACTGCTCTCATGGAAAACGGCCCAACACTTTGTAATATTCCAAACCCCTCAAACTTCAGTTTTGGGGCTGCGACTTCACCCCACACTACACTGCAAAGTAAAAAAAAAATACCCATGCAAAATACAGGCCTGTGTTCCCCATGAAGGGAAGGGAAGGCAGGCAGTTATAAATGGGGACAATAAATAAAAGCTAAGAGTGTATGTTCATGGTCACCACAGTTGTATGACACATAAACCCAGTCCTCTGTTCATTACTATGTAGAACTCTCATCAAGTCAAAACTTTCTGGTGTAACTATCAGTATCTTTGGATGTAGTATTTGCATGCTGTGCTTCTGTGGGAACAAGTGGATTTAAAAGGTTGTAACACTTCTGGAGATCATCTTTATGCTTATGGGTTATATTTTAAAAAAAAATAATGAAAAGCCATTTTTTACAGAAGGCAACACCCAAAGAACTCATATTTAGCAAAATATAAATTAGGACATTAATCAGGGCAAATGTACAATTGTAAATAAAAATCATTCAACTATTTGCATACCCAAAGGATATGTTTGAAAATTCTGCCTTAGAAATAAATAAAATAAAATCTCTGAGGCAATTCATTACAACCGTTTCAAAGTTTCCAAGAAAAATTCACCATTCTTGAAATGCAAAGTCTGAAAAATGAAACAGGTGTACCACTGGAATTCTTGTTGCCAGCACTGATCTCTACAGAAGTTATTACAGAGTGTAACGAGAGCAGCAACAGAAATAACCTCTGGCATTATAGCACCCTCCTGCATTAATTGGTCCTGGCAACAGGGCTTTACTTTTAAACGCAGTTGATAACAAAACCTTTCCAGAACTGTGAGATGATAATGTTACTTTTCTTAAGAAGTTGTGAGTCCTTAATCCAGTATCTACAGATGAGACCCTGCAATGTGGGAGTCTCCTGTTCCTGACGGTCAGTGGAGAGGAGGAATCAGGTATGCTGAGCAGGCTGCAGGGCTTTGGTTTCTACAACTCTGTCATTTTTTATTTTTTTTTAATGGTACTTATTAACCTTGGGGTTTATAAAATAGATACATAATTGGAAAATACAGCAAATGCTTCTGATAATTACTTGGAGGAGTATCAAAGTAGTTTGATTGGATTATTGCAGGAAGAAAAGTGACAGATCCCCACTTGAACAGGGCACAAGAGGCTGAGCAAGTTCTGGGTTGCCACAGATCTACCAAAGGAAAAAAAGCATCCCAGTGTATAAACCATTCTGGATTGTCAGTATTCCATGGATAGATGGAGGGGAGTGGGAGAGGGGAACTTGGAACACCTCTGGGGAGGGAGGATGCCTGCACACATGGAGAACCTGTCAGGAGAAGGCATTGCTGGGGTCAGGGTTCCACCTCAGGGCATGAGGATGGTTAATGATTTATAGCTCTTGATGCAAATCTACACTGAGTTTATCAAGCCTGCAGGAATGTTGGCACAGTTCAGTGGTGATCTGTAGCACACATCATGCATTTAGGAAATAATAAAGCTGTAATAACATATTCTTTCTGCTTCATTTGATACAGGAAAAAAGTCCAAATGTATGTGTCAAATCAAAAGGGGGAAAAAAGCTTTTTTCCTCTTTAGATGACAAATATAGATTTACTTTATGGCAATTGGACAGGTAATGAACCTTTTTTTTAAATTGTGCTATTCAAACCTTTCTTAATATATTTTCTCTTAATTATGTAACAAATTTCCAGTTTGGGATAATGTAAAATACGTGTTTCATCATCTGAACATAGTCTAAATCAAAATAAAAAAAAAAATCTAATTTTTTGCAATTTTTTGCAGCTACGTCTCTATAAAGTCCTGTGGAAGGATCAGAGAGTCTGTACAGGAATAAACCATAGGAAAAGTCTGCTGAGTAGAGGAAGGGAGAGAAAGGAAAGAGATGAGTTAGAAGGGAAAAGTATAAAAGGGAAAAGTTTCCCAAACTTTAGCAAAACCAAAAAATGACAAATGTTTTGTGTGTGATTACAGCTTGTAGCTCCTGGAAATTAAGGATCTTATTTTATATTTTATATCAGCAGACCCCACTCATCCCTGAGGATGCACATGGCCAGGAAGAGACCGAAAGCAACAAGCCTGTTCCAGTAAGGCATTCCCAGGATCAAGTGGCAAAGGAGCAAGTGTTGGTGCCCAATACAGGGCTCCCAGGATGCTGCCATATGGGAAGACCTTCTGCATGGTGCTGGGCAAGATCCTCCAGTGGCAAAGAGAAGTGTTCCCATCCCCAGGCTCTCTCTTGATCTGGCTGTGGAGGAGCAGGATAAGGAATATCACTGTTACTCCTGGCAGGAGCCTGCATCCTTCCCAGAGCCTCCATGGATAAGACTCTGCTCCCTTGGAGCAGTGGGTATCTGCAGATCCCGCTAATCCAGTCACAGTGGGAGCCCAGCCCATTCCATTAATGGATTCCCAGGGGCAGGTGGCACAGGAGCAAGTGTTCCAGAACCACTAGTGCCAAAGGCAGGTGTTCCCAACTCCATGGCACTCTCTTGATCTGCCTGTGGAGGGGCAGGATAAGAAATACCTCCAGAACTCAGTTACTTCTGGCAACAGCCTCCATGCCTCCCAGGGTCTCCATAAGAATTCATAGAATCCACATGGAAGAGCCCCCCTGGATAGGTCACCCAAGTCCCTTGGAGCCGAGGGGATCAGCAGACTCTGCTAATCCCTGAGGAAGCACATGGCTGGGAAAAGCCTGGAAGTAACAAGCCCATTCCAGTAAGGTGTTCCCAGGAGCAAGTGGCACACAGGGAAAAGTCCTGGAGCTGCCAGTGCCTGATCCAAGGCTCCCAGGATGCTGTGACGGTGCCATAGGAGAAGACCCTCTGTGTGGTCCTGGACAAGATCCTCCAGGGTCAAAGGCAGCTGTTCCCATCTCCAGGGCACTCTCTCAATCCGGCTGTGGAGGACCAGGAGGAGAAATATCTCTGCACCTCCGTTAGTTCTGTCAGGAGCCTCCATTCTTCCCAGAGCCTGTGTGGGGACTGCCTGACTCCCCAGGGATGAGCCCCCACAGACAGGTCTCCCAGGTGTTCCCAACTCCAGGGTGCTCCATCGATCTGGGATTGCAGGAGCAGGATAAGGAAAATCTCTGCACCTCTGTTAGTTTGGGCAAGAGCCACCATCTCTCCCAGAGCCACCCTGAGACCTACCAGGCTTCAGATGGATAAGCCCCCATGGATAGCACTGCCTGGTCCCCTGGAGCCATGGGGATCAGCAAAACCTGTTCATCCTTATGGCCAGGAAAAGCCTGGAAGAAACGAGCCCATTCCAGGCTCCCAGCTAAGGCCTTCCCAGGAGCAAGCGGCACAGCAGAAAACTTCCTGGAGGTGCTGATGCCCAGTCCCTGGCTCCGAGGATGCTGCCATGTGGGAAGACCATCCATGCAGTCCTAGCCAAGATCTTTCAGTGGCACAGGCAGCTGTTCCCATCTCCAGGGTGCTCTCTCCATCCGGCTGTGGAAGAACAGGATTAGGAATGTCTCCACACCTCAGTTATTTTTGACAAGAACCATCCCTCCCAGAGCCTCCCTGAGCCCTGACACACTCCAAACCAAGGTAACCCTGTGGACAGGACTCCCTGTACCCTTGGGGCCAGCAGGCTCTGCTGATCCCTGAGGATGCCCATGGCCAGGAACAGCCTGGAAGTAACGAGCCCTTTCTAGGCTCCCAAGTGAGGCGTTCCCAGGAGCAAGTGGCAGGGCAGAATATTTCCTGGAGGAGCTGATGTCCAATCCATGGCTCCCAGGACGCTGCCATATGGGACGACCCTACAAACAGTGGTGGACAAGATCCTCAAGCAACCAAGGCAGCTGTTCCCACCTCCAGGGTTCTGTCTCGATCCAGCTGTGGAGGAACAGGATGAGGAATATCTCCACACCTCAGTTACTTCTGGTAAGAGCCTCCATCCCTCCAAAGGACCTCTGTGAGAATTGCTGGAATCCAGGTGGAGGGGACCCTGCAGACAGGTCTCAGTGCTCCCTCAGAGCTGTGGGTATCAGCAGACCCCGCTCATCCCGGAGGATGGACATGGCCAGGAAAAGCCTGGAAGTCATGAACCCTTTCCAGGTCCCAAGGAAGGCATTCCCAGGAGCAAGTGGCACATCAGCAAGTGTCTAGGAGCTGCCAGTGCCCAATCCAAGGCTCTTAGGAAACTGCGATGGTGCTGTAGGAGAAGACCCTCCAAACAGTGCTGGACAAGATCCTCCAGTGGCAAAGGCAGCTGTTCTCATCTCCAGGGTGCCCTCTCAAGCCAGCATTGCAGAAGAAGGATAAGGAATATCTCTGCACCTCCATTACTTCTGCCACAAGCCTCCATCCCTCCCAGAGCCTCCCTGAGACCTGCTGGACTCCAGATGGATGAGCCTCCGTGGACTTTTTGGCAGGAGAAATAGAACATTACTCACAATATTCTGCTGTGGCCAAATAAGGACCAAGAGAATCTTTAGAGAAGTCCTAGAGGATTTAATCAAGGATGTACCTGAAGCAAAGAGGATGAAAGCTGAACTCTGTGGACCCAGAGAAGATCAAAATCAAATGTTACAGTCTTTGTGGTGAAAAACACTGACTGTTCAGTGCCTGCTCAGAACTGAGGACATGAAGCAGAGACCTCAACTTGGGAGGGGCACCAGACACAGAAAAACCCACCAGAGACCCCCAAAGAAGACCCCAAATGACCAAATAGGTACTTGCAATAGGGGTGTGACTGTGTAAAGCACAGTAATGGAAATGTGTTAAGTAAGGGGGAATATCCAAGGCCTCTGGAATCAGTGTGTGTAATCCAAAACCCTGCCTGTGTCCCTGAGCAGGCTGGATTAGAACTCTCCTGCAGGCGTCCAGCACGCTGCCCTAAAGAATGCCTGCTTCTTAACACCTCCCAGCTGGGGTTAAGGAGTTGCTTTCTGCTGCTTTTGGGGACCATTTCTGGCCCCAGATGGGACCCTCTGCCTGATCTCCCATGGATCCGAGGGATCTCTGGATCTTCACGCCAGCCCCAGGACTTTCCTGGAGAAGAGCACAGATCCCCAGACTGGTCTGGGATGGGGGAAGATCCCATTGGATAATAAGGCATTCTTTTGGGGAATCCTGTCCATCTAAGACGTGTGGATCTTCCAGCTCTTTAAGTGGGTTATTTGGTATTCCCCAATTTGGTCTCTGGCTTTGTTTTATCCATTGATCATTGTTGTTTCTGCACTGTAACGTTTGCACAAGTGGGTTCTAGGTCCAAAACTGACCCCAGTTGTACAAGCAGTGAGTCAGCAGTGTGGTGTGTGGAAGAAAAATAATCCAAACCCTGCCAGTGAAGTGGGAAGAGATGATGGGAAATGTAGAAATGTTGCAGGTGAATATTGGCAGATGGATGTGACTGAATTGCCCAGAAAAGGGGATGTAAAGATCTCCTAGTCTTGGGGGATACCTTCTCTGGGTGGCCAGAGGCTGTTCCTTGTGACACCAGCCGGGCTGGGGAAGTGAGTGGAATACTGTTGAATCCAAGAATCCCTGGATTTGAGGTACATTTGGGAATGTCATCAGACAGAAGTTCCCACTTGATTGCAGAAACAAAATGCTTCAGTCTTGTTTTACTCTCCTGGCAATTGTTAATTTGGTCTTGAATTGGGAGCAAAATTTATATCTCATTTTAGTACCAAATGTGACCCAAGTGTTGCCTCAAAGCCATTCTTTGAGCAGTCATTTACCATAAAACACAGGGAAGCCACGACCCATTTATTCCTTCCCAATTCCAGGAGAAATTATTCCTAGTCCCTGGGTAAGCACTTCCTTTCACCAAAACGTAGACCTGGTAGTCAGTGTGGAAGTACCCACCAACATCTCTTACAATTATACCTGTGTACAAAGCTGTAACCCCCTAAAGGAACAGGAAAACTGGATTGTATTAATGGAAGTGACAGGGTTTTTGTAAAGCAAGATACTTTATCTTTGCCAACTAGGTAGGGAACTGCCAGTTGCAGGACAGTCAACCTATAATAGTAACACAGCAATTAACTATTCCACAGCTTACAACTCCCTAGTCCTAACCAGGCATTAGCTATAATATACAGAAAATACAATATATATTTTGACGAGTAAATTTTACCATTGCTTACTTATTACAGTTCCCCTTCTTCTTATTTATTCATAAATTTTCTCGTCAAATCTTGCAACAGCTTCTCTTGCTGCTTCTAACATGGGAGACTATTCTCTCTTTATATTGCTATTTATATTTTCGTTAAAAATTTTACAATGAGTCTCTACTTCTTTTACTAGAGTTCACAATTGTTCAATTGAAATTTAGGGATACTTGTAGTTACCAATTCTCGAATAATCTTTATGACATCTAACCGGATAATGCTCTATTTCTATGGTTGGTGAGAATTTCCCACCGTAATTCTCACAAATATCAGGATCGTGACAAAAACAAGAAGTTTGGCCATTTTAATCTTTCAATATCAGTGGTATCAATTACAGGCAAGTTGACTCCACCGTATTACCTCTCTGCCTTCCCTTCGTCTACTCCTTTGCACAGAGCAACGGGGTATTAGATCTTCTTGGCAACAGAGATATTCTTCAGGAGTGTGCCTGTAATATTTCTCTGCCACTGATTAGAACTTGAAATGCTAGTTTATTTGTCAAACTTATTATAACTTGGAATAGGAGTTTTGTATTTTCATGTGTGATTTAGGAAATTAAGGTCTCATTATTCATGCTTCTAAACTGGAGCTCACTTAAAAAATCTTCTATTACTAAAGGTTTATATCCTAACTCTATACTTTTTTCTTCTAATTCTTTTAGAAAACCCTTTATACGGTATTCTATTATAACAAGCAATTCTTGTCTCTGAACTTGGGCTTCAATTTCTAATTGAGCTAAACTTCTACTAATATCTTCTAATTGAGTAGCTTTTGGTATGCCTGTGAAATGTATTTCAATTTCAAACACTTCCCGTATTCTATTCCACCGTCTCAGACTATTTCTTGGTTTATTCCATATTTTTATGCATGCATTGCCCATGTGTTTTATTTTTTTTAAAAAAAATTGGAACTTCTCCTACACTTAGGAGATTTTATAATTATTAAATTACTTTTGCTTTGGTTAACAATTCTCTGCTAGATCCATTCCAATCTATATCTTCAGTTCTATTTCTTCTACAACATGGGCAATGTGGATTTCTCTTAAGTGAAACAACACCACTGTCTACTACATTTTATGCATTCACAAATCAACCAACTAAAATGATGTTTAACACAAGGTATTCGGAGGGGATTAGGAGGTTCTGGAAAATTACCTTTTAGTTCTCAACACAAAAAATTATTCCAAATATTTTATACAGTCTAGATCCTCCAGTTTAATTAAGACTTCTCTCCTCTCTCCACAATGAACTTTTTGTTACAATTATCTATGGTGATGTCACTACAAATAGTTCTTACACATACACATCTATTTCCTACATAAAATACTTAAGATTGTGTTTTACTGTGAGGAAGGATTTTAAAGATACATATGCTTATTTAAGCATAAGTCTTCTGTTTCTACTATCTTAACTGTCTTTTAGGAATTTGTGCTTCTGTGTTAACTGATTGTTATTTATTTTTAGCATTATCATAACTAGCCCAAACATCTTTTTGACTTTCGTTTGCGTTGTCTGCGTTGTTCCCAATATGATTTAATTTGTTCCCACTGTTCATCAGCAACAATGGGAGAATGTGGGACTGCAATGTGTTGTCCACATTCGGATGTAATGATAATGTTTTGTTGGCACAATTGAGATTTTATGGCTCGCATTATAACTACATAAAAAAAGAATACACAGGTTCTGATTTCTAAGTTTTCAATACGCTGTACAACTTGATGTACTTCTCTATTATGAATAGGGGTGTTTAGAAAGTCAGAGGCCCAGCACTCTCCTGTCCATAATTGCTGAGCTTGAGAGCTACAAGCTAAACATAGTATGTTAAGAATTTCTTCTCTCACTTCTCTTTCTTTCACTACTCTCTAAGTTTTCTCATTACAATTATGACACTTTACACAAACTCAAGGGTAACATAAGCAACCATGAGTGTGACAAGCACTCATTAACTGTTTTTGCTAATCACTTATATCTATAATTCCTCCTTCAAGGTTAAGACCTTTTTTCTGCAGTACTGTTCTCCACATATTCATTAGATTATTTAGGCGTGTTCGGTGTCTGTGTTCTGCAGCTGGCTCCAGAGAGGGAAATTGTGAAGGATTCATGGAGTTGCAATGAAGGTGGTCTATAACACTCGAACTAGAATTAAATGAATGCAATTTATACTACACACTGCAATCTGCTTTGGTTTTCTGAGAGTTCTTAAAAAAATTTTGTTACTTGATGTATTAATTAGTCTTCTTTCCTCTCATATTTTGCTGAATATATGAACTACCCAAATGCATATTTAAAATCTATAAATATAGTGCTTGTTTTCTTGTCTAATAACTGTAACTGACCACGCCGTATCTAAGGATCCAGACTTTCTGCTTTGAAAAGTCAATTTATTGCTGCATATCTTGACCTTTGACTTCCACTAACTATTTTAACTACATACAACTTTTTATCCCTATTTAACTCCTCTCTCTTTCCAAACCCCTCTAATCTTTGTCTAAAGATCCACTACTTGGAGACAATCATGCACCAGATCTCCCCCGGGCCCCCCACACAAGAAACAGGTTGAATCTTACAAGGTCACCACTTCTAACGCCAGCCTGGGTGAGTGTACTTTCATATTTTAACAGCTAACTATCAGTCAACTATTTCTTAGCTCTCTGCTGCAGCACTCTTTATATTGTGAGGGGTGAAAACTTTTAATTCTCTTCTAAAAGTCACTTTTATAGCTTCCTTAACTAACAAAGCAGTAGCTACTAGCTAAGCAGTAGCTACTAGCAGTAGTTAGTAGTAGCTACTGTAAGTAGATTCTTTACTTACAGAATCTAATAATTTAGAATAATATCCAACTGGTTTTCTCTGTTCAGTCTAGGTCTGAGTCAAAGCTCCATAAACTGTGCCATTCTCAGTGTTTACAAATAGATAAAGGGCTTCTGATTGTCTGGTAAACATTTTCAATCCACTGTCGACAGTATCCAGATAAGCCTAAAAGTTGTCTAATCTGTCTTTTGGTTTTGGGCATAGGTAATGACAGAATTCTATTTACTTAATCAGGGTCTAACTTCTTATGTCTCTTACTTAGTCAATGTCTTAAATATTTAACTTCTTCCTCTGTAAATTGCAGCTCAGATTTTAATACTTTCAAGCTTTCTAAACTTAGGAAATCCAAAAGTCTAATGCTTTTACTCTGACAGCTTCTGATCTCTCCCTGGTAACTAGCAAATCATCTACATATTGGACTGTGCTCTGACAAGGTTCAAAAGATTTTAGCAACTGCTTTAAAGCTTGTTCAAATAAATTTGGAGACTCTGTAAATTCTTAGGGTAGAACAGTCTATCTAAATTGCTACTTCCTATAAGAGTCAGGGTTTTCCCATTCAAAAGCAAAATAATCTCTGCTGTCCTCTTTAAGAGGACATGCCCAAAAAGCGTCCTTCAAATTTCAGGGGATAGCTAATTTAATAAAGTATAGGGATTGGCCACTACTGGGAATCAAGTAATTGTCCGTTTGTTTACTTCTCTCAGATCTGGCACCAATCGATAAGACCCATCAGGTTTCTTTACTGACAAATAGGTGTATTATGTGGGGACATACATGGTTCCAGCAATCTCTGCATTAGGAGCTGTTCTATGGTGGGCTTAAGTCCAACTTTTCCTTCATAAGGGATGGGATATTGCTTTACTCTTATAGGCTCTCCTGGATTTCGAATAGAGACTTCAAACGGCTTTATATCTAATTTTCCTACAAAATCGGAGGTATACCATACCTCAGGGTTTATTCTTTTTTTTTACACAACATTCGTCATTTTCATTCATTACTGATATTTCAACACAATGCTTTAATCTAGTTTTTGAACAAGCCTACCATCTTCTTATGCTCGGTATACTCCACTTATAGCTTGATTGACGTAGTGTTATTGTGCAGCTGCATATGTCAGATTGGTCTGGGGGCACATTTCCGATACATGCCCCATGTCCACTAACCTGGGACATGGTTAGCCCAATTTCTTTTTCATGCCACTTACATTGTGCCGGGAGGTTCTCATTACTTAATTTAAGGGTGGCATTTAACCCTACTCTCTCATAAAAAGGGGTTGTACATCGTAACACAACCATCATGAATCAGTCATGTTTGGTTCTGTTTGATTGAGAGCATTATAAGATGCTTCTGCTAAGTGCAATAAGGAATCTTCCTTTTCATATAAGATTCTTTTCTCATTGTGATATACAGGCTTAGCAGAAGTTGGGGATTGTACTTTACTAGATTTTCCTCCTATCTCTTTATTGGATCCTATTTTCTGGGTCTCAGTGGCTATTGATTGTTTTATTATTTTTATTCTGCTTCCTGGATGTGGAGTAGGTACTCTCCAAATCCTTCCTGTTATCCACCCTGGATCCTCAGGCTTTTTAATTTGTATTCCTTGAGGGTTCCACCATAAGGGAGTTTCTTACAGCCCTCGGGTCCCCACTGGACAGTGATGTACTCATCAGGTACCCTAGGTTTCCAGGCTGTTGCCACTGTTTCACAACCCCAATAGCTACAATAGTAATGTCTGCTTTTTTACTTCTAAATTTATCCCTAATTCTATTATTAGATCTTTTCCTAATAAATTATACTCAGCCTCAGGAACCAACAAAAATGTTCCTAATACATATTTATTTTGAGCTTCTATTTTCACATCTTTAATAAGAGGCACTTTAAAAGGTTCTCCTTTAGCCCCTACCACTTGGACTGTGTCTGATGAAGCCATACAGCCCCAGGATAGTTTTTGAACAGTTGATCTTTCTGCCTCCGAATCCACTAGGAACTCGATCTTGTTGCTGGGGACCTATCTTAAGTTTTATCAAGGGCTCGGTGTTCTTTTGGGTCCCCAACAGGTAGAGCCCCTGACTTATTTCTTTAAAAAAAAAAAAATTTACTCATCCTGCAGCCTTTTTCTGCAGTTTCTTCTTACGTGTCCTTTTTCCCCACAGTAGTGGCACTCTAATTCACTTAGAGATTGTCTTTTACGTTTTCTTGACCACTCACGTCTATCGGACCCATGAAGGATCCTTCGTCTCTGGTCTCTGTTTTCTCTCTGTTCATCTCTTATAGATGCCACTGAAATCTTTGTCTGCCTCCTCTGCATTTCCATCTCCATCTGCATCTCTTCCTGCATTTCCATCTGCTTTTTCTGCATTTCTTCCTGCCTTCCTTGTAATTCTTCTTCCCTCCTTTGCTTTTCCTCCTCTTTTTCTTCATCCCTTCTTACACACACCTGAATCATAATCCCTAAAGGACTATCTGGAGATAACCTTGCCACTAACTCATTTTCTGACTTTCTCTTATCCTGCGGAGCACTCTGCAACTTTTCTTTCTGAGCACTTACTTCAGCCTTCTCTTTGGGTTTTTCCTCAACCTTAGGACTATCTTGACTAGTTTTACAGCCACCCATGGGAACAGAAGATTTACTTTTCTTCTGTCCCATCTTCCGGAATGCCTTCAAACACACACGTTTCACTCAATTCAGTCGCTTCCCCTCGTTTGTGACTCGGCCCCTCGCGGGCGATGAGAAATGCACTACTGGAGGGCCCCCAATCACCTCGTCCAACTGGACGTCTCACTTGTTCACATTCCGGGATTCCCTCCCAGCCAAAAATGGGGTTAAATACTTACCTTCCTTCTCGAGGCAAGTATCCGTTCAGTTCCTCACTGAACGGTTCTCCAACCGGACAAATCAACAGCCCCCCTGTCCGGGCCTGTGCACAGAGATTATGGAGAACTGCAGTAGTTTATTTGCTTATCTGCCCTTTTCTAAATCTTTTCGGTTGGATTTTCAGAGCCGGTGCAGTAGGACTCCCTCCAGGACTGTCCAAAAAGGGACGGGGCGCCCGCCCCAGAGGGGGTCCCACTGCCCCAAAAGCTCAGATCCGAGTCACGGCACCAAATCTGTTATAGGTAAATGAACCAAATCAAAATTTGGCAGCAAAATTTTATTGTAAGATTTATATAAAGTGCAGATAAGCAAATCAGCACACTGGGTGGCCTGAGGAGACCCCTACTCCTCACCGGCCCACAAGCCCAATAAAAACAAACAGCAACTTTTATACTTTTTCAACTCCCCCTCCCATAGTCACTTGTTAGCTCTTGACTGGGCTTGGGTTCACGGGCTTCGTTCTGGTTGGTTCTGTCCCATTTTGATTGCCAGGGACTTTCCATCAGTACTTGCCATTCAATAGCTTTAATTAGCCCAATGTCCTTGGAGCTGAATATGGGAAGGTGTCCAGATGGTCCAGATGGTCCAGATGTTCTCCTTGGCTCTTCTTTATCATGTCCATCCTTGACCCTCTGATCCTCGTTCTCTTCTTCTTTTCTAATGAGTACACTTAAACAATATTTTTAGAAAAGCAGGATATGGTATACGTGCTCAGTAAAGCAAGATACTTTATCTTTGCCAACTAGGTAGGGAACTGCCAGTTGCAGGACAGTCAGCTTATAATAGTAACACAGCAATTAACTATTCCACAGCTTACAACTCCCTAGTCCCAACCAGGCATTAGCTATAATATACAGAAAATACAATATATATTTTGACGAGTAAATTTTACCATTGCTTACTTATTACATCATGGACTTACTGGAGAAGAGAATTAGAGGCCATGACTGAACAAACCTCTCAGACTCAGTTGAAAAAGGAAGAATCAAAGTTCCTTAAAAAACCTTGAGTACCTTGAAGCATTAATGAGCCCCACTGAGTGTCACTACTGACAAAGTCTCTCCAGGGACTAATTAAAGCAGATAATTGGAAGTCATGACTGAACAAACCTCTCAGACTCAGTTGGAAAAGGAAAAAGCAAAGTTCCTTAAAAAACCTTGAGTACCTTGAAGCATTAATAAGCCCTGCTGAGGGCCATTCCTGACAAAGACTCTCCAGGCACTAATTAATGCAGATAATTGGAGGCCATGATTGCACAAACCTCTTAAAAACTCAGAGTCAAAGGAAAAGGCAAAGTACCTTAATAAACCTTGAGTACCTTGAAGCTTTAACAAGCCCCACTGAGGGCCATTCCTGACAAAGACTATCCAGGGACTCATTAGAGCAGAAAATTGGAGGTCATGACTGTACAAACCTCTCAGAGACTCAGTGTCAAAAAGAAGTGTCTTAATAAACCCTGAGTGCCTTGAAGCATTAATGAGCCCCACTGAGGGTTGTCACTGTCTGAGGCTCTCAGGGGACTCGTTACAGCAGATAATTGGAGGCCATGGTTGCACAAACCTCTCAGAAATGTAAAATCAAAAGAAAAACCCAAATTGCTCTGAAAATCCTGCAGGTCCTTGAAGCATTAAGGAGCCCCCCAAGGACCATTCCTGACAAAGCCTCCCCAGGGACTCTCCAGCAGATCCTTGGAGGCCGTGGGTGCAGGGAGGCAAAGGCTCTGGGCAGCAGCTCAGGTGCTGAGAAAAGCCTGGCTCGCTTTGGGGAAGTTTCCTTCCTTTTCAGGCTTCCTCCAGCTTTGGGAAATGCTGCCTGTGAGATTGGCACCACCTAAGAAGGGCTCTGGCAGGCTCCTGGGAGCAAACCTGGCCTGCTCTGGGCTCCACCTGAGATCTTTGGAGCAGAGAGACACCTGAGAGTTAAAAAGAGGAGGCTGCATCTTTGACAACATTTGGCAACAAGCAGGGATTGCTGGTATGTGGAGAATCTGCATGGGAATGGTTGCTTTGAGTTAAAGCATTGAATTACAATAAATGTGAGTATCTCAATGATTTGTTTGGGTTTTAAATAGGAATATTTAATTTTTCTGTATATTTATATTATGAGGTTGATAGATTAGAAAACAATCATGGTGACTTTCTCTCATGCAAACTTTAATTTGATCTTGGAAATTTTGAATGACACCTCTATGAGACAGATAAAACTCACAGGAAAATGGCACAAATACTGTGGGAAAACATGAAAAGTATTAGGATGACATGTTTGTGTGAATTCAGATTTTCCTCTTGAAAAAATGCCCTGTGCTTGTCCCTTGGCTAATTGGATACTTGATGGTTTCTGACCTGCTGTTCTCATCAGTGACACCTCTGAGTTGAAGAAGACTTCTCAGTGGGTGTTGGTGCTGGCTGAGAGCCACAGCACTTGCCTGGGAGAGGATATTCCCTCCCCAGGCCAAACTGAGTTTCTGAACCCCCTTTTCAGCTGAGTTGTGGCTTCATTAGAAGGCACCTGCCATGGAGGAGCTGCTGCCTTGTAGCTCCCCCCCTACCAGTGAGCCCTGCAGGGAGTCTCTGTGCTCTGGGAGGGTGGGGAATGCACAGGGAGGGCTCAGCTCCCCGGGCAGCAGGAGCATTGCTGGCCTCTGCCAGGGCTTGCTGGGCACTGGGGAGTGTTGCAGGGCTGGGATGAGAGCGAGCGGGCCCTGGGCTGGATTTGTGAGGGCTCAGGAATCCCAGGGACAGAGCAGCAAGGTCGGGAATGTTGAATTATCAGTGACTCTTCCAGAAGTTATAAAAGCCTGACCTGTTCAGGCAAATCAGGTATGGTGGGGAGATCACCCTCTTTGAACCACTTTCTTCTCTGGATGACTGAAAACTGCAGGACACACCGGCACTGCTTGCATTAAACTGTCTTTTAGCACAGTTAGGAACCCTTGTTACTTTTGCATAAACCGTTGCTTCCCTGTCTTGCTAAAATGCCTCATGGATGCATCAGAGCCACTGGATTCACTGGAAGAGAGAAGCCTGGTTTACTTCCAATGGGATTCACCCCTCACCACATAAAGGTGAATGATTCAGATCTTGGACAGTCTCCCAGATCTTTGTGTGCTGACAGAGTGCCAGGGGATGAGCTCCCACATGTGAGGAGAACTGGGATTAATCTGTCTCACTAAGGTCTAAGAACTGAACCATTTGTTTGGATTGCCTCCCCTTCCCTTGCCTTGCCTTGCTTCCCCGTTTTCATCACTTTCCTCCTTTTTCACCCTCTTTCTTCTCAATGTTCTTACATTAAATGCATCTCTTCAAGATCTGGACAAGGAATGTAAACCAGACTGCTCAGCAAGGAGCTGGTATTTATCCATTTCCTTCCTTTTTTCCTCCTCTATCCCCAGGCATTCTATTTAATAAAATCCCCTCCGGCCAAGCAAGTCAAGATTCCCTTATCTCTGTGGCAAAGCCGGGTCATGCAGGCTCACAGATTCTGTTCTTCCCTCCCTTTGCAAACCTCCCTGCAGCAAACAGCCCCTGTTGGATTTCCAAACCTTCCCACAGAGCTTGGTCCAGGTCCAGCTCCCCTCCTCCTGCAGTCCCATGTGTGCTGGTGTGTGGAGTCTTTCTCTAGGCCTGAAGTGCGGGTGGTGGTGGACAGTCCATGAACACCCTCGAAGAGCTGCTGTTTGGATTGCTCTGCAGAGAGAAAATGTCCCAAAGAAAAGATTTGGAGAACCACACCGTTGGATCTGGATTCGTTCTTCTGGCATTCTGTGACCACTCCAACCTGCAGGGCCTGTGCTTCCCAGTGTTCCTGCTCATCTACCTGGTGGTGCTGGCAGGGAACAGCCTGCTTGCCCTCCTCACTGTGCTGGACTCCAGCCTGCACAACCCCACGTGCTTCTTCCTGAGGAACTTGTCCTTCCTGCAGGTCTGCTACACCTCTGTCACTCTGCCAAAAATGCTGGTGTGTCTCCTGAGGGCAGATGGCAGGATCTTCCCTGGCTGTGCTGCCCAGCTGTATTTCCTGGTTCTGCTGGGCAGCACCCAAAGCCTTCTCCTGGCTGCCGTGGCCTACGAACGCTGCATGACCCTGTGCCACCCCCTGCCCTGTGCCCTGGCATGAGTAGGGGGCTCTGCACCAGGCTGCTGCTGGGCTCCTGGGGGGCTGTGGCACCAGTGTAGGTAGGACAGACCTACCAGCTGTTCACTTCGCCCTTCTGTGCATCCCATGACCTTCCTCACTTCTTCTGTGACGTCCCCCCGCTGCTGGACCTGGCCTGTGCAGACACGTTCTGGAACCAAGTGGGGCTGCACACCATCACCCTGGTTTTTGTAATCCTTCCTTTCTGCTTAATAGTTCTGTCTTACATTCAAAATTATCAGGGTAATTCTGAAAATCCCCTCAGCTCTGGGCAGGTACAAAACCTTTTCCACCTGCTCCTCACACCTCGGGGTGCTGACACTCTTCTATGGCTCAACCACAGTCGTCTACTTAAAGGGACACTCGAGGGATTCTGGAGATCCTGACAAATACTCTGCCCTGTTTTGCACAATTGTGACTCCCATGTCTAACCCTCTCATCTATAGCCTGAAGAATAAGGAAGTGAGAATGACCTTGAAGAGACTCCTATGGACAAAGTGATCCTACAGAGGGTGTAAAATGGTCCCAGATGCTACAGGTCCCACTGGGGTATGTGGTTGCCTGAACAAAGCATCCCATATTCGCTCCAACAAAACCATGTGTCCAGCCTGACTTTCCTCCTCCTCCAGAAGGGGAAAGGTGTCCTGAGGCATTCCTGTTATGTCCCGCCCTGCCATGACATCTTTGTCCTCCAGAGCACCTTCAGTGCCCCAAAAGAGTTCAGTGTCAAGAGCTCCTTCAAGCTGGATCTGACCAATGTAACGTTAAGGGGAAACAGTGCAATCGTGGTCAGTCATCAGTGAGCCCCAGAGGTGACACAACCCATGAGAGGTGACTCCCTTTGGTTTTGAGAAATTCCTTGCTAGACCTCATGGCCTATGGACAGTGTCCCTGTGTGGAATCAGCTTAAAAAGCTAAAGGATAGGAAGGGCACCTTGCCCTGCTAGGAAATCTTACACTGAATTCTGTAAGGCTTGAGTAACTTGGCATACAGAATAAAAAAGTTTATAATTCTTAAAAACCCACCAAGGGGACGGTTCAGCACTAGAATAGGGTCCCAGAGACCTGTGGATTTTCCATCTGTCAGGTTTAGCAATGTCAACCAGAAACTCAGCACTGCACAGTCGCTCACTCCCTCCCCACCACAGGGATGAGGGAGAGAATCAGAAGGGTAGAAGTGACCAAACTCCGTGGCTGAGTCAAAAACGTGCACATGTGCAAGGCCAAACCAGGAATTCATTCCCAGCTTCCCATGGACTGTTCAGCACCTCCAGGAGAGCAAGGCCCTGTCCTGAGTAATGGTGACCTGGGCAGACAAACACCGTCGCTCCAAAGTTGCCCCCCATACACCCTGAGTGTGATGTCACATGGTCTGGGGCAGCCCTTGGGTCAGGGGGGTCACCTGCCCCAGGTGTGTTTCCTCCTACCCTCCCACACACCCCCAGCTCCCTCCCCAGCGTGGCTGTACCGGGGGCAGGAAAGGCCTTGGAGCTGTGCAAGTGCTGCCCAGCAATAACAAAAACATCCCTGAATTATCCACAAATCCAAAGCAGAGCCCCAGAGAAGTCCCCAGGAAGGAAATTACCTCTGCCCCAGCCCAAAACAGCCCACACTGTCCATCCACCCTCCCCACAGGTCTCTGGGTTCCTTTCCATGCACCAACCCCAGCCACAGGACCCTGTGATGGCTGCCATGGAGCCAGCTCTGGTAACAGTTCACGTGTCCATGGCAACACTCTCCAGCAACGACCCCGGTTCAGTGGCCATGACAACCCACCATCACAGCAGGTCAAAGGGTGTTTGCCATGAACCCAACCTGAGCAAAGTGTCTCATGCAGGTTGTCGTGCCACTGAACAGCAGCAGCAGATCTTTATGATGGTTGCCATGGCATCCTGCTTATCAATGCAGTCTCATGGCGGTTGCCATGGCAACCGACTCCAGCAGTGTCCCAGTGCAAGTGTCCATGGCATCACTGCCCAGCAATGGGTTTTCATGGTAATTGTTATGAGAGGAGACCCAGGTGTCTTCTCCCAGTGGTGGTTGCCATGGAAACAGTCCCTAGCAATGAATCTTTTTGTCTGGTTGCCATGGCACCTGACCCTGGCAGTGGGTGTTGCTGATGGTTCCCACAGCACCTGACCATCCCAGTGCAGGTTGCCATGGCACAAGCCCATAGCAATGGATCCCCTGTGACTCTGCAGTGACACCCGCCCTTAGCAACGGACCCTAGTGCAGGTTTCCATGGCAATCAACCATTACAGTTGGTCCAGATGTTGCTTGCCGTGACACCAAACTTGGAAGGGATCCTTATCATTGTTGCTATGGTAACAAACCCTAGAAATGGGACCCTAAAATGGTTGCCATGGCACCGACCATAACAATAGTCTCAGTACAGGTTGTCATGGCAACAAACCATAAAATGGGCCCATGTAATCGTTACAATGGCAACTGATGATGGCGTGTCAGTGCGTCGGAACTCTCAAGCCCTGATGTTCAGGGACTCATTCCCAAACCCCCCCAGGGGGCATGAAATGCCTGGGGCTGTTGCTGTGCTGCTGAGCTGGGTCGGGCTCCTGGCACCCAGGGAGCTCCTGGCAAGCGGGCAGCGCTGCAGAGAGACAGCTCTGCCCAGGAGCAGCTCCTCTGCACAGCCCAGCAGGGTTGAGGGCACTGCCAGGCCAGCTCAGGGACACCAGCAGGGCACAGACAGAGCTTCAAGGGGCTCAGCACTGGCAGGAGGGCTGAGAGCTCCCTGCAGGAGGAATCTTGGCAGGGCTGCACACGGTGAGTCTGTGGCTGCAGGGCAGTGCAGGGGCAGCTCCTGGAGGCATCTCCTAAAGCTGGTCCAGCCCCAGCTGATGGGATGGGGGAGCAGGGGCTGTTTTGGGGCACTTTGGAAGAGCTGTGAAGCCGGGGGTGCAGCTAGGGGTGCCCAGGACTGTGGGGCAGAGCAGGGTCATGCAGCCCAGGGTGCTGTGCTGGGCAGGGACTCTGCTGCCTGCCAGGGGCAGCTCTCAGCCGGCCTGGGGAGCTGCTCCCAGGGCTGGGGGAGAAGGTCTGTGGGCAAGGAGCAAACCTGGCAGCTGAGGGAGGATCTTTTCCATGTCTCAGTGTTGCAGGGTGAGACCTGCTCACAGCTCCACACCACTACTCCATATTTAACGCAGAATTGTTTGCAAAGCTCAGAAAAGACAGGGACTACAAGAAAGGAATTAGCCCTGAGGTGTGTTTCCTGCTTAGGCATTGTATCACAGACATTGTTCTCTCAGATCAGGCGACTGCACTGAAATTCAAACTCTTTTACTCTCAGAGATGAATATTTCAGGCAGTCTCAGAAATGAGCACAGGATCCTGGGCAGTGCTGAGCCTTCCCTTGGGGGTGGGCACTCTCCTGTCCCAGCCCTTGGCTTCCCTGTGGGAGGGCTCCTGTCCTGCTCTGTCCAGCACAGCTGCACCTCTGGGCTGGCACAGGGGACACTTCACAGAGCTGCCCTTTGAGGCAGCGCTGCCCTGCTCTCAGCACAGATCTTGGTGGGGTTTTTAAAGATGAATCTGTGTGTGAAGTCCTCTTCAAGGCAGCCCAAGGGAAAGTACAGGGCAGATAGGCACTGATTAGCACTGCAGCTCTCCTGGCTCTGCAATAAGCAATGCAGAGCTCAGCCCTTCTGCCTGTCCTGTCTCAACACTCTTCAGATTTGTCATCAGAAAAATTTGCCCCTAAAAAAACAGACCCCAGGTGTTATGATTGTAACCAAAGAACCCAGTCAAAATGATTTTAAGGATACACTGTGCCTCTCTCCTGCAGCCCAAATTGCTCCAAGACAACAGTACAGGAATTTAACTTTTCCATCAAAGTTGGGTTCCATGTGACATCCCCTGTGATTGTGAGAGCTATCCCAAACCAACTCCATGTCTGCACTGCAGCAGAGCAAAGCTGAGTCCTTGGCAGCACATGGGCAGAGCTCCTGATCCTCATAGCACCCTCAGAGAGCACAAACCAGAGAAAAGAAATTCCTTAACCTGTAGGGGATTTCCCTGAAAACTGCGACCACCACCTGCACACCCCCATGGGTTTCTTATTGCTCAACCTCTCCCTCACAGACCTGGACTGCATCTGCACCACTGTCCCCAAAGCCATGCACAATTCCCTCCAGAACACCACAACCATCTCCTACTCAGGATGCATTGCACAAGTCTTTCTGCTTGTCTTCTTTCTCGGAGCAGAGTTTTCCCTCCTCACCGTCATGTGCTACGACCGCTACGTTGCCATCTGCAAACCCCTGCACTACGGGACCCTCCTGGGCAGCAGAGCTTGTGCCCACATGGCAGCAGCTGCCTGGGCCGCTGCGTTTCTCACTGCTCTGCTGCACACAGCCAATACATTTTCCCTGCCCCTGTGCCAGGGCAATGCCCTGGGCCAGTTCTTCTGTGAAATCCCCCATGTCCTCAAACTCTCCTGCTCACACTCAGGCTACCTCAGGGAAATTGGGCTTCTTGGGGTTAGTGGTTGTTTTTATTTTGACTGTTTCGTTTTCATTGTTTTCTCCTATGTGCAGATCTTCAGGGCTGTGCTGAGGATCCCCTCTCAGCAGGGACGGCACAAAGCCTTTTCCACGTGCCTCCCTCACCTGGCTGTGGTCTCTCTGTTTATCAGCACCTCATTCTTTGCCTACCTGAAGCCCCCCTCCATCTCCTCCCCATCTCTTGATCTGACTGTGTCAGTTCTGTACTCGGTGGTTCCTCCAGCACTGAACCCCCTCATCTACAGCCTGAGGAACCAGGAGCTCAAGGATGCCCTGAGGAAACTAATAACTGTGTTTTTCAGAAGCAACAAACTCTCCTTCTTCTGCATGTTATGTACCTCATTAAAGGCCAATCTTGTTTGTACTCCATTAAAGGCCCATCACATCTCCTCTATTTTTTGCTTTTGGTAGGGGTGTTATTTTTGTGACAATTTGCTCGCAACAAAAAATCTTTATATGTATAAATATATATATATATAAACATAATTTTCAAATCAGTGCTTACCTTTCTTGCCTGGCCCAGAGGTTGTACAAAATTGGGAATTGTACTCAATAAAGAACTCTGCATTGACTTGTTTGCCTGACATCTTTCCTCTCTGACTTCTCTGGAGCTGCAGGGTTGGGGCCTCTCTGCAGAGCTGGTTGAGAAAAGAGTCCCAGCAGAGCAGCATTGCCAGGGAGCAGCAACCCTTCTCCTGTGTGACCTCCTCTTCCCTCCCTTCCACACTGTCCTACAGAGCCCTGTGTTGTTGGAGGCCTCAGTGCTCTGGCAGTCGGTGCCAGTCCTGCTGCAGGACTGTCCAGGGACTGCAGGCAGGGACAGCCACAGGCACTGCTGGCCCAGAGCTGACCTCTGCAGCGGCACTGCCATCCTGCAGGGGCATCTCCTCAGGCCAGGGCCTCAAAGCTTCCATCTGCTTTCCACTTTGCTCTCCAGGATGTGCCCAACACAACGCCCTGCAGAGGAAAACAGCAGTGACCAGCACAAGGGGGGCAGTGCTCAGGGTGGGGGCACCCAGCAGTGCCCTGGCACAGCCAGCGCCGCTGCCAGCACTGGCCTCTCACCCCAGGCCATTGGGCTTGTTCTTCCCTCCAAGGAGGGACATAAATGACCAGCTCAGGAGTCCATGTTTGCACTGCATGGACAAGACATGCCCATGTGTCACAGCTTGAGGCTGGGGGGCTGGAAGGCTCAGACAAAGTTGATGGAAGAAGCCGTCTCATTGAGTGCAGAAAGGACCCCCTTGCTTTCTAAATTCCTTCTCAGAGAGGAACCTGGGGGTGGCTGGATCCAATCTCAGGCTCAGATTTTGGGTTCAATTGAAGGAATTATAGAGGTGTGACTCAATCACTTTGTCTTGCAGGTTTTAGTGATGGTAAATCAGAAATATTTCTATAAAATTAACTATTTATTATGACAAATGAACAGACAATTGATCAGACAAACGAACAGACAAAAGACCTTGTAAAGAATTATTATTACACAGTATAAAAACCAAAATCTCCTAGCAGTATAGTGTAAGATAGGACAGTGTAGTCTATCAAAGTCTATCCAAAGTAATTGGATCAAAACCAGCAAAAAGAAACAATCCTGAAGCAGAGATCGAGGTAACTCACCCCACCACGACAGGGGGTAGTTCTCTCTCTTTCACTTAACCCCTTGGGAGTGACCATGAAGAGCTGTCCCTGCTTCATGGCAGAAACTCCACATACTTCAAGGAAGTCTGTGGAAGAATCTGCCACATGAAACTTGGACAGGACTTTTCTAGTTATAAAGTGTTTACTGCCAGACATATTTCCAGGTCAGGGAGCATCTTATCTGTCAAATCCTGCTTCCAAAAGCAGGATGTGTGTTTGAAGTTTCAGGAAGCATTTTGGGTTGAGCATAATTCAACATTAAAAACAGCCCCTTGACACCAGCAGTAACTCACCACAGAGAGCGTGCATTGTCTGCATTCTCTGACAATTTTTGAAGTATTATCAAAGCAGAGCATCCTGCCAGAAACGGCCCCTTGATTCCATGAGGTTCCAAAAACTCTCAGAGTTCCTTTGGCTCCATGAGGCCTCTCAGTGTCACAATGTTCCCTTGAGGATCTTCGAGGTTCCACAGTGTTATAATGGCTCCTTGATTCCATGAGGTTTCACAGTGTCTCTTATTTCCTTTGGTTCCTTGAGGCCCCACAGTGTCACAATGGCTCTATTCCGGTTGAATGTTGCCCTTTCAACTTTTACCAAGCTCCCTTATTTTGTAAAGTTTACCAATAAAAGTGTGGGTTTTGACCTCCTGAGAAAACGTGTGCGGTGTCTTCTCCCTTGTGGTCTCTCTCAAGGTATTAAAAGAACTGAAGGCCCTTTCCAAATATCTGGAAGGCAGATATTTTTGGTGCCTTTTATATTTTTTAAAGTAAAACCCCTTCCATGAGCTCGTAGCTCAAACCTGGGGTCTTACAGTCACCATCCCTGGAAGTGTTAAACAACATTGAGCTTTGGCACTTGGGGACATGGTTTAGTGGTGAAGATGCCAGTGTTGGGTTAATGGTTGCACTCCATGATCTCAGAGGTCTTTTCCAACCTTAATAATTCTATGATTCTGTGGTGATTCAACCACTTCCCTGGACATTCTGTTCCAATGTTGATAACCCTTAGTGATCCCTTTGATGCTGCAGCCAAGGAACAGACCAGTGATTTTCACAGTGTTCCTGGATCACAGGATGTCCAAAGCCAAGGACATTTCCATCAGCACCTTGTCCTTCCTGCACATCAGAGTCACCTGAAGCCTCCAGGCCCTCCACGGTGGCAGAAACACCCCAGGCAGCAAAGCCCTATAGCTCCTATAGGTCTGGAGGTTCTTTGCAGCAACTTTTTAGCAGAGCTGCCAGATAGGCCATCAAAGGTGATGCTCAGCTGGGTCTAAAACTTGGGTGATCCTTGTCAGCCTTGGCTCCATGATGGAAGAGTTTTGGTAGGAAGGGACCTTTGGAGTTCATCTAGTCCAACTCCCCTGTAATGAGCAAGGACATTCATTTACATCAGGTTGCTCAGAGCCCTGTCCAACCTGCCCTTTCCAGGGATGAGGCATCACCTCTCTGGGTGACCCGTGCCAGTGTTTCACCACCCTCAGCGTAAAAAATTCTTGGTAATATCTACTTCAAATCTGCCTTTTTTTAGCTTAAAACTATTTGTCCTATCACACCATATCTAAGCCCTACAAAAAGTTTGTCCCCATCTTTCCTGTAAACCTCTGTGGTGATGCATCCTCCCCCCATTCTCCTCAGGCCTGGTCTATGATCTCAGGAGCTCCTGACAAACCTTGACCAAACCAGCTGAGCAATGGAGAGCCCCTGGACTGGACCAGGGGTGTGGGGAAGTGTCCCTGGACTGGACCAGGTGCTCCTGAATGATACAGATGGGAACAATCTGGAGTGGAACAATTTGGGAACTCAGGGTAATAAGTTATCCCATGAAAGCCTTGGAACATTCCCTGCCTGAATCACAGCCCAAATGGAACAGTTTGGATACAATTCCCAAATATTTTGGAACCTCCAGTCATTCCTGACACAAGGATGGAAATTCAGCAGATAACTAAAGCCAGTCACCTTGTGAGCCCACACCCAGCGGGGCTGAGGGAGGCCCTGGCAGCTCCCCAGCACCTCCCTCTCAGTGGGACACCTCTGGCAGCCTCTCGCAGCTCGGGAATCCTCCAGTTTGCAACACTCCAAAGACCCTCCCTGATGCTCAGGACAATTCTGATCCCCCTCAACCAACATTCTTCCAGTTGTGACCTTTGTCTGTTGGGAAACACAAAGGGATTTGTGGGAGTGTTTCCCTGACAACAGGAAAATTTTGGAGAGGGACCTTTACACACCCAGTGTCCTAGGTTAAAAAGGGTTTTTCCCCTGGAGTTAGAAAGTGGTTAGTCCCAGGGGGTGGTTGTTCCTAATATTGACCCAATCAGCGCCCCTGCAAAATTTAAACATATCACAACAGACCAGAAAAGAAGAGAGATGACGCAGCTGGAGTGAGTAGTAGCCATGTTGCAAAGCCTCTGGCTGGGGGACCTGGAGCAGCGCAGTAGCTGAGTGGAGCCCCCCTGAAGCTGGTGATTGAGGGGGGACTCTGAAAGAATCAGAGAGACCCCTGGATCGCACCTTCTTCCCCTCCTCTGGGGGAGAGGGGGAAGAAGACGGCTTCTGGCAGAGCTGAACAGAGACAGCGGTGGCTGAAAGCCAGAAAGATAGACAGCAGCAGCAAGATGGTGTGGAGCCTGGCTCAGAGACGCAGAGAGATGTTCCTGCAAGGAGGGAGAGCTGGTAACAGAACAGAGAAACTCAATGAAGACGGTTTTTGGGGGTAAGACTGAATTAAATCTCTCCAAAACCCCTTTCAGAGACCATCTTTTGGAAAGAGGAGTGGGTTCCCATTTGAAGGGAGTTCCGAAATGCAGCATCAACGGAGAAAAAGAGTGGAAGTGTCCAAGGAAATCCCCCAAAGGCTTTGGCTCGAGGGATTGGGATTTTCACAAAATAACAGAAACTAATTTGAAGGAACTGTGACTTGAGGAGTAACAGAAGGGCTTTTCTCTTTTCTTCTTGGACTCTTGTTGAAGAAAAAGAGAAATTTAATCTGATGTAAATATATTATTTCATCATAGAAGAGATAGTTAAGTTGTTACCTATATATATGTGTATGCAAATAAATCTTTGTAAGTATTTTCCCCTTCCTCCAATGCTGAGTAGCTGTGTTTTGTCTGAAAACCCTCTCACACTGAAGCAATTGTGGGAGGGGGGCTTGAACTTGGAAACTGAATTTTTGAGAGGTCTCAAACCACCACACCCAGCTATTGATGTGTCCCCACATCTCTGCCTGGGTGTGGGTGTGAATTGACTGTGGTGTGAATGTTGTTATTGTGAATCTATAATTCAGTCACTGTTAAAATTGTAGCACATGCTATTGAATCACTGGATAACTATTGAACTGTTAATTAAGTGCTAATAATCTCTTTTGCCCCCTTATCTTTGGATCCAAATCCTTTGTGCCCTGACCCTCTTGCATCCCAAGGCTCTGTATAATTCATTCCTTTTCATCAAAAAATATATATTTTTCATGACTTCCACTTTAAAATATCCCTCCTTAGCTAAACTGCAAAACAAATCCAATTAACTGTTCAAGTCTTCAAGACTTGAAGACAATTAAAGGAAGGGAAATAACTTGTTTTTCTGTGTTTTAATGGTCCCCATGGTGTGTTTCGAGTTGCATCCATTATCCTGAGGTAGAGAGAAGATTGAAGCAGCTGCTCAGGAAGTCAGAAGCCAAACTCCAAGTCCCTGGAAGCATTGCTGGGCCCCACTGAGGGCAGGCACTGACAAAGCCTCCCCAGGGACTCCTTCGAGCAGCTCCTTGGAGGCCAGGAGTGCAGGCAGACAAAGGCTCTGGGTAGGCCCCTGCAATGCTGAGCAAAGCCTGCCTTGGTTTTGTGGAGCACAAAGGCCAAGGCCTGAGCCCCAGGCCCTGGCCCAGCAGATCCTGTCCCTCCCGGCTGGCTCAGGGCTCTTTGGGGGGCACTGGGATGGGAGGGGGAGGAACAACAAAGGCCAAAGACTGGGCAACCCCTGCCAGGCTCCTCAGGGAGGGGAGAGGCAGAAACCAAGTGCAGAACCTGTAAGGCAAGTTGCTTGTGGTGGCCTGAGTGGCAGAAGCAGCTGCCAGAGGCAAGGGGACAAAGGCCTGGGTGCCTTTGGGCCTTGCAGCCCTGCCAGAGCCCTTGGCCATCTCTCCTGCAGGCTGTCCTGCCCTGGCCCTGCTGCTACTCTGGCCTTGCAGGCTGCACACACCCCTCCTGCTTTCCCACCCCCCTCCCAGCAGCATTTCTAGACCCTCCCTGATGTCTCTGCACCAACTCTGGCTGTTGCCATGTGCAGTTGGCCTTCTGAACCTGGATCCTGAGCCCCTGTGCCACAGGACATCCCTCCCAGAGCCCAGGCCCTTCTCCTGGGGGTCACTGCAGAGCTGAGCAGATCCAGGTCACCTCCCATTCCTCTGCCAACCCCCTGGGCCTGCTCTGGGCCCTGCAGGTCCTTGCCCTGCTCCCAAGGGCTGTGGAGGTGGTTCATGGTCAGGGCTTGGGGTTTAGAGCTCAGGGTGGGGATTAGGCAGAACTTTGACAGGTTTGTTGTTCTGCTGGCAGTGTCTGGTTCATGATTAGGAGAAGAGCTTTTGGGGCTAGGTTAGGATTAAAGCTTGGCTTTTCATACTAATACTTCAGGTTTGGGATTGGGGTGGGCATTAGAGGACAAATAAGAGTCTGGAGTTCTGGGTTTAAGCTTTTTTTGGCTTGGAATTAGAGCAGTGGATTCCTTTCAATGGGAGGGGTAGCACTTTTGGGTAGTATTGAGGTTTGAGGTTACAAAGAGGGTAAAGGTCCATCAAGAATGTTTCACACTCAGTGTTTCAGCACCCTCAGCATTGCCTGAACCTGTTTTTTACCTCATCAAAATCTTTCTTCTCTGTTGACCATCTCCTTTTCCTTCGCCCAAATATCCCATACATTTTTTTCCAGTTCTCCTGACCTCCCCAAAACCTTTCATCTGGATGGGCTCAGCTTTGTGATGACCCTCAGGACCCCTGAGCATCTGCCTGCCCTCCTTGGCCAATCAGTTCCTGGGAACACCCCTGGCAGCCCAGCCCCCAAGGGCACACAATGTCCTGTTGTGCTGGAGAGGACCCTCCTCAGCCTGGGCAGCAGGGCTGGAGGGGGAGGATTCCCTGCCCCTCCCCAGCTGGGCCCTTCCTGCCCACCAGCTCCTGTTCCAAAGGGCTCCCACACACCCTGGGGCCCTTGTCACACTTGGGCACTTGAGCTGCCCCAGGGCATCTCTGGGCAGTGGCCAACCCTGTGACTGCTCTGACAAACCAAACCCATATTCTATAACCTGATTCACTCTCAGTATGAACAGGTTTGTACAGCTACTAATCAAAACAAATTTCCTACCAATGATTTAAATGAAGAAATATTGCTCAGAGGAGCTCCTGAATTTTTTGAACACATTTCATATCTCTAATTTTTCCTCTTTTGTTCTTCATCTGCCTATTTTTACTGTCCAAGGTCTCTCCAAGGTATGTGTCCCTGGCAGTGTTGTCATATCAGTGAGCTGTGCTGTGCCATGAGAAAGGGGACAAATGTTCTCAAGAACAACACCAGTCTTGGTCCCAGAACCCCTCTAACTGCACAGGTGAGATGCTGCCCAGGCTGCTCTTGGGGTGTGGAATGAAAGGGTCAGGACAGAAAGGTAGAGGAGGGTGATGGAGGAGACAGGGCCATTTGCAGTGGGTGTGTCCAAGGCTGGTGGAATGAATGTCCCTGGGACAGTAAAGGCTGTTCGTGGAGTCATCCCCAGAACTGTCAGGGCTCTGATAGGGCTCCAGAGCTGAGCTGGGCTCCTGCCCTGCTCACACCCCCAGGGCTGTGCAGAGACACAACTCCTTCCCTTGCACACACACCCCCAGTTCCTGGCAGCAGGGGCAGTGTCTCCCTGGCTCCTGCTGCCACTGCCAGGGGCTGGAGGCCCCTCAGCCCTGCGGGGTATCACCTGCTCTGCCCTGTCTGAGATGTCCCAAGGCCTGAGGGATGGACAAGGCAATTGTGATTATTCTTGGCTGCTCTGGGACTGCTGTCCTGGGGCAGCTTTCCCAGGGTGTCCAGCACATGGAACAGACCTGCTCTGCTTCTCCTTCACATCCCTCCCAGGAGGGTTGGTTCTGTGAGGACACTGCAGAGCCCCTACCCTGCACACTCACACACTTCAGCTCAATACTGGGGTTTTCTCTCCCTGGCACTGCCCAGTCCAGCCCTTCCCTGGTCCCCCCATCTCCCTGCCCCTGCCCCAGTCCAGCAGAGCAGCACAGTCAGGTCTGGCCCTGCAGCAGGAAATGGAGACCATGTAGGTCAGGGACAGGCCCTCTGTGTCTACAATGCTCAGGAGAGCCCTCTGTGTCTACAGTGCTCAGCAATGCCTGAGCATCATCAGCTCAGGCAGCTCCTGCTGCCCCAGGGCCAGGGCAACCTCTCTCCATGGCCCCTCTGCTCACACAGGGTGTGCTGCTCTTCTCCTGGCACATCCCATCTCCCCACAGAGCCTTTCCCCAGGGGAAAACGTCTGTGCTGACCTGAGCAGCCCTTCCTGCACCCCCTCCCTGTGCTCCCCACAGCCCCCGAACTGGGGGGGCTGCTCTGCAGAGCACGGGGGCTGTGGAGCCCGGGGCCATGGGGGACTCTGTTGGGCTGTGCTGTTCAAGCTGGGAGGCAGAGCCAGCTGATGGTGCTCCCTGCGCTGACCACCTCTCACAGACGCTCCTGTGTGGCCATGGAGGGGGTTCAGAGGGGCCCTGCCTTGTTCCAGAGCTGGGACATGGCTTTGGAGGCTTCTCTTGATTGACCTGTGGAAGTTCACTGAGGGGAAGATGAGTCACTCCCCAGACTCCTTTACCTGTTCCTGCTGTGTGCCTTGTGCTCTCATGGATTACCCCAGACATGTGGTACTGTATCACTTGGTGACTCCACCCCGGGCAGGATTCTGCTGTCCTTGAGCCCAACTCTGTCCCAGCAGTGCCCATGGCCTGTCCCTGCCCACGGTCACAGCACTGACACCAAGCAGAACAGGGACCAACCAGCCAGAGCACTCAGGGACCTTCCCCAAAGGCACAGAAGGAGAGTGTTGAATTGGGAAGTATCAAGTGCTGGTGCTCCCTTGCAGTGCTGCTGTTCTGGTCCATTTTTCCCCAATCCCCCTGCACACAGGCACTGCCTTGACATTTTACAAAGGTGTCTGAAGAATCATCTCAAAAACACCAGGTTTCTACTGTGTCCTTTCATTTGTTTTAATATACAGAGAGGGTTCCTCATTCACCCAGGGGCAGGGTCAAATTCAGCAGGAAGACAGTGAATTAGAAGCAGGTCCAGAACAAAATTTTATTGTGCACTACATCATAAAAAGTCAAAATACTGAAGAAAACATTCCTAGCCCCTCCAAAATCCTGAGAAAAGAGAGTTGACCAGTAGCAAGTAATGTTATGAGTGATTTACAGAAGGAAAAATGCAGCTTTTTGCTTCTGAAAAGCATCCAGGCATTGTTTTCCTCAAGGAAACCTTGAGTTCCTGGTTCCTCAGGCTGTAGATGAGGGGGTTCAGTGCTGGAGGCACCACCGAGTACAGAACTGACAGGACCAGGTCCAGAGATGGGGAGGAGATGGAGGGGGGCTTCAGGTGGGAAAACATGACTGTGCTGAGGAACAGGGAGACCACAGCCAGGTGAGGGAGGCAGGTGGAAAAGGTTTTGTGCCGTCCCTGCTGAGAGGGGATCCTCAGCACAGCCCTGAAGATCTGCACATAGGAGAAAACAATGAAAACGAAACAACCAAATGGTAAACAGACACTAACCACAATGAACCCAGTTTCCCTGAGGTAGCCTGAGTGTGAGCAGGAGAGCTTGAGGATGTGTGGGATTTCACAGAAGAACTGGCCCAGGGCATTGCCCTGGCACAGGGGCAGGGAAAATGTATTGGCTGTGTGCAGCAGAGCATTGAGAAAGCCAGTGGCCCAGGCAGCTGCTGCCATGTGGGCACAAGCTCTGCTGCCCAGGAGGGTCCCGTAGTGCAGGGGTTTGCAGATGGCAACGTAGCGGTCGTAGCACATGACGGTGAGGAGGGAAAACTCTGCTGACATGAAAAAGGCAAAGAAAAAGAGCTGTGCAGCACATCCCATGTAGGAGATGGTTGTGGTGTTCTGGAGGGAATTGTGCATAGCTTTGGGGACAGTGGTGCAGATGGAGCCCAGGTCTGTGAGGGAGAGGTTGAGCAGGAAGAAGCCCATGGGGGTGTGCAGGTGGTGGTCGCAGGCTACGGTGCTGAGGATGAGGCTGTTGGCCAGGAGGGCAGCCAGGGAGATGGCCAGGAAGAGCCAGAAGTGCAGGAGCTGCAGCTCCCGCCTGTCTGCCAATGCCAGGAGGAGGAACTGGGGCATGGAGCTGCTGCTGTTGGACATTTGTTGCTTCCCAGCTCAGGGACACTGTTCAGAAACATGAAAGGACAGAGAGAAGTTGAGACAGACTCCTCGAAGCAAAGCCACTTGATTGCTCACAGAAATGCCCTGAACTGAAAGGCATTTCCTTTCGCTTGTTTGTGGTGGCTGAGGGTGCTGTGAGGATCAGGAGCTCTGCCCATGTGCTGCCAAGGGCTCAGTTTTCCTCTGCTCCAGTGGGGCCATGGAACTGGTCTGTGACAGCATCAAACACTCCCAAGGGATGTCAGGCATCATCCACATTGAATGGAAAAGTTCAGTCTCCACTCTCAAGACATGGAACAGTGTGTGATTCAGTGGAAAGGTTTAGCATGTCCTTCAAATAATGTTGTCTGTGTTTATTATTTTCTATGGTTGCATCTGGTACCTGTTCTTGTTTAGGAGTACAAATCCTCGTTTTTATGATGCAAACTGTAATGAGACTTTAAAAAGTGAGGACAAATAGCTCAGCTCTCTGTAGCTCAGTGCAAAGCCAGGAGAACTGCAGTGTCCCTCAGTCCATTCCCATCATCCCTGTGCTCTCTCCCTCGTGCTGCCTGAACATAACTTCACATACAAATTAATTTTTAATAAACCCAAATACCTACAGCCCTATGAGTGGAGGGCATCACTGTTTAAAAGGGCAGCTTTGTTAAATGTTCTCTGTTCCAGCCCAGCAATGCAGCATTGCCCAGGGGGAATCTCTGGCTGTGCAGGCTCTGATGGCAACATCACAGCAACCCTGAGGAGACTGGAAAAGTGACTCAGAGCTGTATGTAAGGCACAGGTGTGGGGATTTCTGATACTGCCTGGTCTATTCTCCTCTAAGATGAATATATTTGGAGTTTCAGTGCCTCCCCCTGAACTGTGATGTTAATTTTATGATCAATTTCCCACCTAGAAAACACATATTTGAAGATGGAAAGAACAGGATCCTCCACTTTCAGGTATCCCATGACTTGCTGTGCTTTCTTAAAACTCATCTGAGAAATGTTCTGCAATGATCTGGAGCTATGAGCAGCCCTCACAACCTGCAACCTACTCTAAACAGGTGAAGAGCCCTTCCCTGCCCTCCCAGGGGTTGCTCCTTGCCCACAGACCTTCTCCCCCAGCCCTGGGAGCAGCTCCCCAGGCCGGCTGAGAGCTGCCCCTGGCAGGCAGCAGAGTCCCTGCCCAGCACAGCACCCTGGGCTGCAGGACCCTGCTCTGCCCCACAGTCCTGGGCACCCCTGGCTGCACCCCTGCCTTCACAGCTCTTCCAAAGTGCCCCAAAACAGCCCCTGCTCCCCCATCCCATCAGCTGGGGCTGGACCAGCTTTAGGAGATGCGATGCCTCCAGGAGCTGCCCCTGCACTGCCCTGCAGCCACAGACTCACCGTGTGCAGCCCTGCCAAGATTCCTCCTGCAGGGAGCTCTCAACCCTCCTGCCAGTGCTGAGCCCCTTGAAGCTCTGTCTGTGCCCTGCTGGTGTCCCTGAGCTGGCCTGGCAGTGCCCTCAACCCTGCTGGGCTGTGCAGAGGAGCTGCTCCTGGGCAGAGCTGTCTCTCTGCAGCGCTGCCCGCTTGCCAGGAGCAACCTGGGTGCCAGGAGCCCGGCCCAGCTCAGCAGCACAGCAACAGCCCCAGGTATTTCATGACCCTCAGGGGAATTTGGTGTTGTCTACGTGCGACAGTCTCTGAGAGTATGTAAAAAATATTCTCAAGAACTCAAAAGGAGTTTGAAATTGCAAAGTTTCTTCCAGATCAGTTGTGCTGCCCAAGAATACGTTGACTCCAGAGGTGTCCAAGCGGGGCAGGGCCGGCGACTCCGGTCCGTGCGGTGGCGGGGGGGAGGCAGCGGTTCTGCTTGATTCCATGGAGTTCTGGGGAGGCACAGTGGGTACCATGAGACTCTTCAGTGTCACTGTGGCCCCTTGGTTCCATGACATTCCACAATGTCCCTGTATTCCTTTGGTTCCATGAGGCCCTGCAGTGTCACAATGACCCTTGATTCCATGCGGTTCTGCAGCATCAGAGTGGCCAAATGATTTCAGCAGATTCCAGGTGTCCCAGGGTTCTTTGGGTTCCCTGAGGCCCTGCAGTTGCACAGTGGCCCCTTGAGCCCATAAGGTTCCTCAGTGTCACAATGGCCCCTTCATTCCCAGAGGTGCCACAGTGTCGCAATGGCCCCTTGATTCCACAAAGTTCCACAGTTTCCCTGGGTTCCTGTTTTTTCCATGAGGTTCCCCAGTGTCACAATGGTCCCTTAGATCCATGGGCTTCCATTATGTCCCAGGGTTCCTTTGTTTCCGAAAGGACCTGCCCTTTCAAAATGGCTGCTTGGATCCATGAGATTCCAAAATGTTTCAGGGTTCCTTTCTTTCCACAGGGTCCCAAGTGTTTACTGGCCCCTTCATTCCACAAAATTTCACAGTGTCCCTGAGTTCCTTGGTTTCCATGAGGCCCTTGCAGTGCCGCAATGGCCCTTGATTCCATGTTGTTTTCCAGTGTTACAATGGCCTCCTGATTCCGTGGGTTTTATCAGTGTCACAATGACCCCATTATTTCAGAAGGTTGCACACTGTCCCTGAGTTCCTTGGTTTCCATGAGTTCCTTGGTTTCCTACAGTGTCACAATGGCCCCTTGATTCCGTGAGGTAGCACAGTGTCATCACAAAGCTGACCCCACCCAGATGGAAGTTTTGGGGAGGTTAGGGGGAACTGGAACAATAGGGATAAAATAATTGGGGAAGGGAAGGAAATTGAGGCTTGGCCAACAGAGAGGAAAGATTTTGATGAGGTAAAAACAGGTTCAAGTAATGCTGAGGGTGCTGAAACACAGATTGTGGAAACAGTCCTGATGGACCTTTAACTTGTTTGTAACCTCAAGCCCCAACACTACCCAAAGCGCTGCCCCTCCCATTGAAAGGAATCCACTGCTTTAATGAACTACCAACAGAACAACAAACCTGTCAAAGTTCTGCCTAATCCCCACCCTGAGCTCTAAACCCCAAGCCCTGACCATGAACCACCTCCACAGCCCTTGGGAGCAGGGCAAGGACCTGCAGGGCCCAGAGCAGGCCCAGGGGGTTGGCAGAGGAATGGGAGGTGACCTGGATCTGCTCAGCTCTGCAGTGACCCCCAGGAGAAGGGCCTGGGCTCTGGGAGGGATGTCCTGTGGCACAGGGGCTCAGGATCCAGGTTCAGAAGGCCAACTGCACATGGCAACAGCCAGAGTTGGTGCAGAGACATCAGGGAGGGTCTAGAAATGCTGCTGGGAGGGGGGTGGGAAAGCAGGAGGGGTGTGTGCAGCCTGCAAGGCCAGAGTAGCAGCAGGGCCAGGGCAGGACAGCCTGCAGGAGAGATGGCCAAGGGCTCTGGCAGGGCTGCAAGGCCCAAAGGCACCCAGGCCTTTGTCCCCTTGCCTCTGGCAGCTGCTTCTGCCACTCAGGCCACCACAAGCAACTTGCCTTACAGGTTCTGCACTTGGTTTCTGCCTCTCCCCTCCCTGAGGAGCCTGGCAGGGGTTGCCCAGTCTTTGGCCTTTGTTGTTCCTCCCCCTCCCATCCCAGTGCCCCCCAAAGAGCCCTGAGCCAGCCGGGAGGGACAGGATCTGCTGGGCCAGGGCCTGGGGCTCAGGCCTTGGCCTTTGTGCTCCACAAAACCAAGGCAGGCTTTGCTCAGCATTGCAGGGGTCTGCCCAGAGCCTTTGTCTGCCTGCACTCCTGGCCTCCAAGGAGCTGCTCGAAGGAGTCCCTGGGGAGGCTTTGTCAGTGCCTGCCCTCAGTGGGGCCCAGCAATGCTTCAAGGGACTTGGAGTTTGGACTTCTTGAGGAGTTTCTTCAATCTTCTCTCAGTACCTCAGGACAATGGATGCAGCTCTAAACACACTGTGGGGCTCATTAAAACATTGAAAAACAAGTTATTTCCCTTCCTTTAATTGTCTTCAAGTCTTGAAGACTTGAACAGCTAGTTGGAGTTGTTTTGCAGTTTAGCTAAGGAGGAAGATTTTAAAGTGGAAGTCACGAAAATATATATTTTTTGATGAAAGGGATTGATTTACACAGAGCCTTGGGATGCAAGAGCGTCAGGGCGCAAAGGATTTGGACACAAAGATAAGGGGGCAAAAGAGATTATTAGCACTTAATCATTTATAATCATTGACTAATTGAACAGTTATCGAGTGATTCAATAGCATGTGCTACAGTTTTAACAGTGACTGAATTATAGATTCACAATAACAACATTCACACCACAGTCAATTCACACCCACACCCAGGCAGAGATGTGTGGACACATCAATAGCTGGGTGTGTGAAGGTCCCTCTCCCAAATTCTCCTTGTTGTTAGGGAAACACTTCCAGCAATCCCTTTGTGTTTCCCAACAGACAAGGGTCACAGCTGGAGGAGTGTTTGTTGAGGGGGATCAGAATTGTCCTGGGCATCAGCAACAGTCTTTGGAGTGTTGCAAACTGGAGGGTTCCCAAGCTGCAAGAGGCTACCAGAGATGTCCCACTGAGAGGGAGGTGCTGCGGTGTGGCAATGGATTTACCATATGCAGGATGGAAGAAGTCCTGTCAGAGATGGACTAGTGAAGAAAATGAGAACAGTTCAAATGTTATAGAAAGTAAAGTTTTTAAGGTGGTTTAAACAGGTTTTAAAATGGCTTTTACCTTTTTGCAGAGTCATTGATCTCCTTCCCGACACCCCCTGTGCTCCCACACAAGGTGTCCTGGGAAGGTGTCCTGAGGTGTTTCCCATTGGCCTTTGTTAACCCCTTCCTATTAGCTGTTGACCCTTCACCTGATTGGTTCTTTCTATGTGACCCTGAACTTGTGATTGATTCCCTTTTGACCCTCCTAAAAGCCTTATAAACCCCTACCCCACAATAAACTTCCTCTTTCGTCCGTCCCTCCCTGGTGGTCTGTGTGCTCCTTACGGGGTCGCAAGGCCACGTGCTGGGGGGCAGGGGGGAAGAGCATTCACCCTCCAGGTTATGGGCTGGCACCCAAGAGCCTGGAGGTCTCCCCCGTCCCACTAATCCGTCGTACGGGGGAGCTGCCAGGGCCTCCCTCAGCACTGCTGGTTGTGGGCTTGTTGCCCGTAACGAAAACACAAACCAACAGAGTGCCGGTTTATGCGGTGCTTTATTTTAGGGCCCGGGAACCTGTGGACTAGCGTCCCAAGTCAGGATTCCGAAGACCCTCATTTTCAGTTCAGCTTTTATACCTTTACACAAACATGTCTACGTGCAGTTCTTACTTGTAAGCAGTTACACTTAGTTACAAGCACAAACTCATATTTCATACTGATAACAATTGGTAATCATCTACTTTTAATCATAAATCTGTTTAAGTTGTCCTACTCCATAGAAACCCCATAGAAACTGTTCAGCAGACCCTTACTATATCTAAGGTAACAAATCGTTATATACATGCTTGGCTAAATCTTTTGATTATTGTTCCTACCTCTTCAGTACATTCCATTCTCACGAACAAGGTTGCTAACCTACTACTTTGGAGTGCTGCTCTCTAGGCCTACTCTCCTACTAAGCCTTAGCCATTCTACTACTAAATTTGAATCATTCTGCAACATGTCCCCCCTTTTGAGCATTCTTCAGGCTTTTCCTGCAAGGATGCTCAAACGTAGCAATCTTCAGGCTGCAGTTTCTTGATAGGCAGGAGGTGATTCATCTTGCGGTGAGATTACTTCTTTTCTTGTTATAGCCTTCATAATGCGTCTCGTATGTTGACTTTCTTTTGCAATCATTCCTAAAAGACACTTATAAGCAATTATGACTATGACAATCAATATTCCGTACTGGATAACAGAAGATATCCATCCTGACACATGAAGACCTAGGGAGTTGAATAATTCTCCTATCCAATTGTGCTCTGTTTCCTTTTGTAATTCATGAACATTTTCGTCAATTTGTTCTAATTGACTAATATCTTTCTCTACTTCCTGAGTGACATTTGGGATGTGCACACAACAATGCTCGTCCTTTGCATGCAGGTATCCACAGACTCCATGTTCCTTTAATAGGATTAAATCTAAAGCCATTCGATTCTGTACTGTCATCCTAGTGGTGGCTTGTAATTGTAAATTTAGATCTTTAAATCCTTTCTTAGTGACCGCTGCTAACCTTTCAGTTTGTCCCATTAATTTAAACAACATCTCTCTGTTTCGGTATGTTGAGATTGGTGCAAACAAAGATTCTAATACCCATCCAAATTTAACTCCTGCTGATGGTTCATGCCAATCTCCCAACCTCAAGTCATCAATGTCCTTACTAATTTCTCTTTTTCCCCGTGGTTGTATTTCTACTGATGTTAACTTATCCTGTTTCCAGAATGGACAGAGAGTAGGTATCCCTAGTGTGACAGGCACAACAGGACCATCTATTGGCATGTGGGTGGTCCACTGGCCATGCCCCATTACCCACACTAAATTTCCTGGACTCCTAACGGTGGTGGTACGACAATCAATGTTTCTAACAGATCCTTTAATAGTATGATTATATCCTCGACATTCACATCCTAACTGCAAGAGTGTTTTGACTGGTATCAAGCCTATTTCATCGTCCGGGGTATCGCATGTGTATATTCGAATACAATTCCAATTCTCCTTTGTACGTGTTTCTGTCCTCCAATTATGATTTCCTCTATTACCTGCAGAATAAGTTTGATTCTTTTTCCCTTTCCAGTGAATACACCACTGTACTTTTCCAATATAACTATAAGTCTCTAGTAGGCTGGGTCCCCAAATTGTTTGCCACTCCTCCATAGTTGTAGAGCTAGTAATATTTTGACATACTTCTTCTTGTTTTTCTCGTTTTATTTGAACTGGAACTTTAGAACAGGGGTATGTTACCAAATCTGTAACTAAACAAGATCCCTTTAATTGGCCAATGTCTTCGCCTGTTACCCATGTCCCAACTACTACCCATCGGAAAAATCCGGGCATCTGTTCACATTGTTTTTTGGTCATTTTGTCTTTTAATAAACATGCATCTGTCATTTCATTCCATGTTTTGGTTACAAATCTGCAATTCCATGTAGTATTCTTAAACACTTTAGGAATTTCTGGCACTGGAATTATTCCCCATGGGATTGGGTCTCCTGCAGCATAAGGCATAGGGAGACATGCAGTGATTTTTGTGACATTCTGTACTTTCCCAAAATCACGAATTAGGCCTACGACTAGGTTTTCTTGTTCTACTTCTCGATCTGGAATCTGCAGGTTACTTACTTGCCGGGTTGTTCTTTCAGTCTTTATGTAGACGACAGTAATTCCAGTATCCCACCAGTCATCTCTATTTATCCAGCAAGTATATTGGCCCTCATCTTCTCCTCTTCGTATTTCTTTGATTTTCAAAACTATTGCATCTGCCCTCTTTTCAATCTGATGTCTCTTCCCGACTTTCAAGTTCTGTCCCTTAAACCACCACCCATATTCAGAATACTGTCCTTCTGAAATTTTGCAACTTAAAGTCAGATCACTTCCTTCCTGGGCCGGGTAAACACTGTATTCTGGTCTAACTCTTACTCCTTGATGTGGTACGGCCACTGCTGTCCTTATCCCGTAATCTTTTTCTTTTCCACATGAGACCACACAAAGAAATGTACCCTCTGTTTTTCCTACTCTGGGATCAGAAATATTCAGCCACCCTTTACCTCCCTTACTATTAGACCACCAGCTAACTCCTTGATTTTGTGATTCCCAAGATTGATTTGTTATATTCAATTTCCACCACTTTACTTTAACTGATTTCTGACAATTATCAAATTGGAAGGCACAATTGATTTTTAAGGGAGGACCATCCCACATGTCAAATTGTTTCCTAGTGGGCATAACTCGCACTTTGGTCACCGTTTTCTGGGTCGTGTTTATTGTCCGTATTTCTATATGTTCATAATCAAAACTTTCCCAAATCCAAACTACACACATATATGTTCCTTCCATAGCTTTAGACACTTTGGGTACCTGCAGGACGGTATAACCTTTTTGTTGTGTCGCATCCCAAACTGTCGTCACTCCTTCTGTCATGGCTCGATCTTGATCTCTCCATCTCCATTTGACTTTAACATCTCTTAATTCAGCTCCCTGGTCATCAGAAAACAGACAGGTTAAATTCACATCAGTGTATTCTGGTACAAATAAATAAGGATCTGGGGTCTCAATTCTCACGGTGGTCTCTGCTAAACTCATCAGCCCCAGGAATACTACGATCCTCAATGGTTGGCTCGAAATACCATCCTTGTAGGTGAGAGAGGTTCTACCGACCACGAGACTGGAACCTTCTTGATTCGGGTGTAATGGATCCAATTGTCGATTCCCTCGACCTTCACCGCCGTGTAAGTGGTCATTATCACCTGGCGAGGACCGTCCCATGTTTCCTTTAACGGTTCCACCGACCAGTTTTTCACATAGACTTGGTCTCCTGGAGAAATGTCATGAACCGGATTCTCCAGGGGCAGAGGTCGATTCCACTGCAGCGCTCCTCTGAGGGCTGTGAGAGTTTTATTTAAGGATAACACATAGTTAAACACTGCTTGATCCCCCACCACATGAGGATCCCCTTGATAGGTAGCTGCATGATAGGACTTGCCATACAATATTTCGTATGGACTTACTCCTATTCTCTCCCTGGGTTTAATCCTGATTCTCAGCAAGGCAAGAGGTAGCGCTTGGGGCCACGGGATTTTTGCTTCTTGACAAATTTTCTTTAATTGACCCTTCAATGTCTGATTCATCCTCTCTACTTGTCCACTAGATTGCGGTCTCCATGGTGTATGGAGATTCCATGTTATTCCTAATATAGCAGATATTTCTTGCACTATCCCTGCGGTAAAGTGTGGCCCTCGATCAGATGATAACCCTAGAGGTACCCCAAATCTCGGAATAATTTCTCTCAGAAGAGTCTTAACTACTTCCTTTGCTTGATTAGTCCTGCATGGAAAGGCTTCTGGCCATCCTGAAGAGGTACAAACATATACTAACAAATACTTATAGGATTGGGCCTTAGGCAACTCAGAAAAATCTATTTGCCAATAGTCTCCTGGTAACTGTCCTATCTGTAACTTTCCCATTTGTACCTGTTTTCTGACCACTGGGTTATTTTTAATACACATGGGACACATTGCATTTACCCTTTTTGCTAATGTTAACATCTGGTTTGAGAGAACCTCATTTTTCAGAAATTTTACCATTGCTTCTGCACCCCAGTGGCACTTGTTATGTTCCATCTCGAGTACTGCTTTCATTATTCTGACAGGTAAGATTACTTGTCCTATGGGAGTAATGTACCACCCTTTAATATTTTTCCTTGCTTTTGTTATTTGAGCTAATTTCTCATCTTCTTGTGAATAATATGGTTTTTCTTCCATATATGCTATTGCTGGATTATTCCGAACGGGTAAAAGAGCCATCTGAGTCCATACCTCTCTGGCGGCTTGCTTAGCCGCTTGGTCAGCCTGTCGATTACCTTGAAATTCTCGTCCAGGATCAGTTTGATGTCCTCTGACATGCATTATTGCCACTGCCGAGGGCTTGTGTATTGCCTCTAGCAATTGTAAAATTTCTTCTCGATGTTTAATTGATGTCCCTTGAGAAGTAAGAAGTCCTCTCTCTTTCCAAAGTGCTCCGTGAACATGAACTACTCCAAAGGCATATTTGGAGTCAGTCCATATATTAACTTTCCTTCCTTGACTTAGTATTAAAGCTCTCACCAATGCCCAAATTTCGGCCTTTTGTGCAGACGTACCTGGGGGTAGTGCGTTTGCTTCTATCACTTGTTGTAGAGTGACCACTGCATACCCAGCATACCTGGTGCCATTCTCCACAAAGCTAGATCCGTCAGTATACAACTCCCAGTCAGGATCTGTCAGCGGTTCATCCTTCAGGTCTTTTCTACTCGCGTAGACCTGTTCAATGGTCTCTACACAGTCGTGCTCCAGGGTACCTTCTTCCTGTGTAGACCTAAGGAATTCTGCTGGGTTGAGATGGTTAGTGATTTTCAGTTCAATATCACCTTGCTCTCTTAGCAAAGTCTGATACTGTAACATGCGGCTAGATGAGAGCCAATGCCCCCCTTTTTGTTCCAAAACTGCTATGACCATGTGGGGCACGTACACCACCATGTGTTTCCCCAGAGTCAATTTTCGTGCTTCTTGAATTAGAATAACCGTCGCTGCCACAGCTCTGAGGCACCCCGGCCATCCCCCACTTACTGCGTCTAGCCGTTTGGAGAAATACCCAACCGGTCTCTTCCAGGATCCCAACCGCTGAGTGAGTACTCCTAAAGCCGTTCATTGTCTCTCGCAGACATAAAACTGGAATTCTTTGGTTAGGTCTGGTAGTCCCAGGGCAGGTGCTTCCTGGAGGGCTCTTTTCAGTTCCTGGAATGCTTTCTCCTGCTTCGTCCCCCAGGTCAGCTTGGGCTCTTTTACTGCTTCATATAATGGTCTGGCAGTCAGCCCAAAGTTGGGAATCCACAGCCTGCACCATCCGACCATTCCTAGAAAGGATCTTAATTCTTGATTATTTCGGGGTACTGGGATAGCACATATTGCTTGTATAAGATTTGCACCCAAACGCCGAACTCCTTGAAAAATTTCACATCCCAGATAAATAACTTTCTGTTTTACTAGTTGAGCCTTTTCTTTTGAAACCCGGTAGCCTGCTTGCCCCAGTATGTTTAACAGTTCAATGGTTAACTGACGACAGAGTCCCTGTTCTGTAGCTCCCAGGAAGATGTCATCAACATACTGAAGTATTATATATGAAAAAGGAGATTCCTTTACCTGAGTACTCTTCCATTCTTCAAGTTCTTTTGCTAACTGATTACCGAATATTGTAGGTGAACATTTGAATCCTTGTGGTAATCGAGTCCAAGTAAGCTGTCGCTTTCGTCCAGTCTCTGGGTTTTCCCACTCAAAGGCAAAAATCTTCCAACTTTCTGGTGCCAGTGGTATGCAGAAGAAGGCATCTTTCAGGTCAATCACTGTAAACCACTGAAATCTCTCAGAAACAGATGTTAACAAAGTATAGGGATTTGCTACTACTGGGTGGATATCTTTTGTAATGAGGTTTACTGCTCTCAAGTCTTGTACTAACCTATACTTACCATTAGGCTTTCTTACTGGAAAAATGGGAGTATTAAACTCTGACTCACATTCTTTTAATATCCCTAAAACTAAAAACTGTGAGATCATTGGGGCTATTCCTTTCCTGGCTTCTAAACTAATTGGGTATTGTCGCACTCTAACGGGTTGTGCTCCTTCTTTTAATTCTATTCTAACTGGAGTAGCAGCTTTGGATTTTCCAGGGACCCCTGTTTCCCATACCCAAGGCACTACAGCCTGTTCTATTTCCTGCGGTATCTCTTCCTTTTCTACCTCTTTTACAACAAAAATTTTTGCTAAGTTCTCTTCCGGAATTTCTATCTTGACCCTTCCTTTTTCAAATATAATTTTAGCTTGCAAGGCTGAGAGCAGATCTCTTCCTAGTAAACATTCAGGACTGTTGGGCATGTACAAAAATTGATGATCTAATTCTTTTCCTCTAAATTTGATATCTAGGGGTCTTAGAAACGTCTTTTCCTC
Organism: Chiroxiphia lanceolata; assembly: GCF_009829145.1. NCBI lineage: Eukaryota > Metazoa > Chordata > Aves > Passeriformes > Pipridae > Chiroxiphia > Chiroxiphia lanceolata. The sequence goes on from NW_022476525.1 coordinate 276,923, forward strand.
TATTTGTCCTGAAACTCCTACCACCCATGCAGTTGAATCACTTAATGGCCCCATCAATTTATTCATTGCCGAGAAACTAGCTCCAGTATCTATTCTAAATTCTGTCGGCTCTCCCTCTACTTCTAAAACAACTGTTAAATCCCGATCTAGTCAGCTTTGATTCTGGTAATTCCCTAACATAAATGCTTGAGCGACACCTTGTGGCGTGCCCACATTAACAGGGTTTTGCGAATTTGCAAAGCTCTGGGGGCTCCACGGATTCATTCCATTTCCAGCATTCAGTTGCCACGGATTTATTCCATTTCCAGCATTCAGTGGGCATTCATTTTTCCAATGTCCTTGTCCTTTACAAAGAGCACATTGATTTGGACCTATCTTACCACGTCCTCCCCCACATTGATTTCCGAATCCCGATTGTTTGTTAAATCCTCTACCCATTCCTCCCCTTCCTCTGGTTCTTGACATCCTATACATTTATCATCCAATTCTTTTAACACCAACATACCACATTCCTTTTGCCATCCAGTCTTACGTTTCAAATAATAAAACAAATCTAAATACGGTATTTCATTCCACCTCTCATTCTCTCGTAAATTTTGCATCAAGGGGGTTATAATTTCTGAAGTTAATATACCATTCCTAGGCCACTGCATTCCTTCTGTTTCATATTGAGGCCATACATTATTACAATAATCAATCAATTGTCTCTTACTTAACTCCTGTCCGAAATTTCCTTCCTTCCAATGTTTTAACAAGCAACCAAGCGGAGAATCGCTAGGAATATCATTTTCTGCACAAGATAGTGCCTTAAAGGTTTTAAAAGGCATCATAGTCACACACACTGTACAATCACACAATAAACAGTACAATACAAACAGCAAACAGTACAATACAAATAGTAAACAGTTCGATACGAACAGTATAAACCAATACCTTCCTATACCAACTTGTCAAGTCTCACTATGAGTGACAAGTGCTGGTTCAGCGCGGCTTTCGCCCCGTCTTACGACCAGCGCCTAGGCTTCCCAATAAAACCTTTACCCAACCCAGCGGGTAAACTCACGGTCCCGTCTTATGGGCAGGCTCCCAACCAACAAACCTGAAAGAATAAAGCACCTCCGGGCTTACCTGGATGGTTGTCCGGCGGGCGCGGGGTCGGGCACGGGTCGATGTCTCCCCAGAAATCACCTGGTTGCCGGCATGGAGTGGATCAGCTCGTGAGCCGCCCCAGCTACCCCCGAAGTCCCATCTGGGTCGCCAGAAAACTGTTGCCCGTAACGAAAACACAAACCAACAGAGTGCCGGTTTATGCGGTGCTTTATTTTAGGGCCCGGGAACCTGAGGACTAGCGTCCCAAGTCAGGATTCCGAAGACCCTCATTTTCAGTTCAGCTTTTATACCTTTACACAAACATGTCTACGTGCAGTTCTTACTTGTAAGCAGTTACACTTAGTTACAAGTACAAACTCATATTTCATACTGATAACAATTGGTAATCATCTACTTTTAATCATAAATCTGTTTAAGTTGTCCTACTCCATAGAAACCCCATAGAAACTGTTCAGCAGACCCTTACTATATCTAAGGTAACAAATCGTTATATACATACTTGGCTAAATCTTTTGATTATTGTTCCTACCTCTTCAGTACATTCCATTCTCACGAACAAGGCTGCTAACCTACTACTTTGGAGTGCTGCTCTCTAGGCCTACTCTCCTACTAAGCCTTAGCCATTCTACTACTAAATTTGAATCATTCTGCAACAGGCTCACAAGGTGACTGGCTTTAGTTATCTGCTGAATTTCCATCCCTGTGTCAGGAATGACTGGAGGTTCCAAAACATTTGGGAATTGTATCCAAACTGTTCCATTTGGGCTGTGATTCAGGCAGGGAATGTTCCAAGGCTTTTATGGGATGAGTGATTATCCTGAGTTCCCAAACTTTTCCACTCCAAATTGTTCCCACCTTTATCATTCAGGAGCACCTGGTCCAATCCAGGGACACTTCCCCACACCCGTGGTCCAGTCCAGGGGCTCTTCATTGCTCAGCTGGTTTGGTCAAGGCTTGTCAGGAGCTCCTGAGATCATCGACCAGGTCTGAGGACAAGAGGGGGGAGGATGCTCCACCAGAGGGACTTCTAAATAAAATGGGGAAAAACTTTTTGTAGGGACATCTTTGAGCACTCTCCAAAGTGTTTGCAGATGAAAACATTGTGTTCATAGTCTGAGATAGTCACAGGGATATGTTTTATCAAGGCCTATTAGCAGAACACAGGGCAATGGATTTAAACTGAAAGAGTGGAGCTTTATATTGGATAAAAGAAATATTTACCAATGGGACTGGCAAGAACTGCAACAAGTTCCCTGAGAAGTGGATGTCCCCTTCCTGGATTTATCCAAGATCAGGAACTTTGAGCAGCCTGATTTAGTGAAGATGTCACTCTCCATGTCCAGGACTTTGGACCACATGAGAGCGGCGGTCTGAAAAATAAAAGCTAAACACGATCCCAGTATGGGGAAACTGGAATAGTTTATTGAACACGAGAACACTATTTTAAAGGCATCTGGGGCTGGACATGTTAATGAAGGGGACGAGCTATGTTAATTATGGAATTACACAAGTTTTTACTGCAATTTCTAAATAGTTAATTTTTCTTCTCGTAGGATTACATGGGGGATAGAGGGATTACAGGGGTTTAGACATGGTTTGATACAATCATCTCAAAAGTCTTTTCTGATATCTGCTGGAGCCAGGCTTGATCAATGAGGTAGAACTTTAATAGGTCTTGTGAGAAGGGTCCAGCTCCTTCAGATCACGAGGTTTTTGTCAGCCCTTGTTTTCCTTTGCTGAAAGCTGGGTTTGGGCTCCCACATCTGCCCCTTCTTTTTTTATTTTTCTAAAAAACAAAAAACTCAGAAGAAACTTTGATCAAACATTTGCCAATGCAAGACAAAATACAAGGGAATATAAATATTACCTTAAATGTTTTCTTTTAACTTATCATGCTAACTAAACATGAAATCTAAGCTTTGATTACTATTTTTTTCTGCAACTTATCAATGCTTTGAAGTATCGGTTCAGACTGAGGTAATAACAAATTCTATAGTTGCATTTTAGAAGCAAAGGTGTTCTTAAATGGATCTAACAAGAAACATTGCAGTCTTACTTTTAATACCACAAGTGAAATTAATTTTAGCAAGGAGGCTCCTTTTTCAAGGCAATGTACAGCCTTTTGCATACCTGAGATGGAAAGTATGATTATGCAAAGGCCTTGTGTGTCAGAATAGTTTGGGCCACAAGGTTTGGCACTATGAAGGCATGTGAAGGAATCATAGCTGGTTTAAGGCATTCTGCATATTGCTACATAAATTATTTTTTTAAACTTAGCGCTAACATTAAAAACATTTAACTAATCAAAAAGACTATCAGACATTTTTGGATATAGAAAAATAAACAAGGAACAAAATGCAAGAAGGAAAAATTCCCAACAATGCTAAACTAAATAACCCTGGATTAATATAGAACTTGTTTAAACAACTTAACTTATTCCCATTATTTCTTATTAGAAATTACTCTTATGAAATCTTATTTAAGCTATCCTCTAAAAATCCTATTGACTTATAGGCAATTGATTTTGAACCGAACTTAATAACTTGATGACTTCGGGGTTTGTGTGCTCCTGATTTTTACTGAAAGTGTTTTATAGTGTTTGTTTTTGAAAACTTTTATTTAACCTAAGATGTCTCTGCAAATGAAATTCTATTCAACTCAGGGTGATATGTTTTCTGTTTTTTATCTAAGAGTGTTTGTGCATATGTGAGGTAATGCGCATTTGTGTATAAATCAGAACATATTAATTATTATGTATTCACACGCATGCATACATTCACACATTCACACTCGATGGCCATCGAACACACATCATACAAACATACCTTTGGGTTTCATTTTACAGTGTTTTTTGGTTAGGCATTGGCATTTTTTGTTTCTCACCCTTAGATTACTAATATAACTATGTTTTCTATTTGATGATAGTATAACCTGTAAAAACATAAGCATATTTTACTTCATGTTCAATTTAAATTTCAAATACATATAAACATTCCTATAGTTCAAGGATAAAATATATACTTCTTCTATTTTTAAGGTAAATATATGTCTTTCTGTGTTAATTTGGCTTCTGGACTTAGGGAAAATTGTTATTGCAAAGACTTAAAAATTTTCAAAAATACAGCTATGCATACATTTAAAAACTATTCTGGCTATTACTTATGGAAGGGTATCTTCATTCAGCAAGGGTTCTTTGCTTTCCCTCGCTCCCCCCCCCTTTTTTTTTTTTTTTTTTTGTTTGTTTGTTTGTTTGCGGGGTGCGGGGGGACAATCTCTCCATTGGTAGCGTTTTGTTCGCCTTACTCACACTGTGAAACTGAAACAGGTTAATAAACAAAAAGGGTTTGCAAAAAAGATCAGTTCATAGTTCAGGCTGTAAAGAAAAAGGAAAAAAATCAAGGAAGGGGGTTTTTGCTGCTCTGATTACTGCTGAAGTCGGCAGCTTTGTGTCTGCCCCACTCCCTTTGTCTCCGGGGTCACTGTTCCTGGGTTTCTCTCGTGCTGTTGCTCCCGGGCTTCCGCTCGCTCCCTCTTTCGCTGACGGTCCCGCTCGGGCTCTTTCCTCCCTCGGACCTTTCCCGGAGCTTCTCAGGGACTCTGTGGGATCCTCTCCGCCGCCCACGCTCCATAGCCCCGGTTTTTGCGTACCTTGTGCGCTGTTTGTGTTTGTCTTTCCCGGTGCCTCTTTCGTTTCCGGGTTCCTCCGGCCTTCTGAGTGGTTCCCGCTCGGGTCCCGCTGCTGCTTCCTCCGGCGCGGGTCTCTCGGTCTCGTTGTTTGCTGGGGCGCCGGAGGTGGTGGCCCTTCTTCAGGGACCTGCTCTGGGGTGTTGACCTCGCGCCTCTGGTCACTGCTTGGCTGCTGCTGTTGAGAGCGGTAGCGGGCGGTGACACAGGGACTTGCCGAGGCAGTGCGGCAGTTTGCTGGCGCTGGCTCGCACCGTGACCCTGCATGGGGTGGCTGCAGCGGCGGTGGCCATGGTTCTGTCTCACACGGCTCTCTCCGGGCAGCGTGTGTCGGGCTGCAATGTGCTTGTGCGCTCAGCTCAGCGGCTGGGGTCCGTCCCGGGCAGCAGCTGCTGAGGTTTTTTCGGGCGGTTGCCGAGTCCCTCAAGCGCGTACCAAGAAGGTTGGTAACCTTCAGTTCTGACATGTGACGCTGGGCCCACAGCAACAGGTTCTGCAGGGGCCGTTCGTCGATTTTCGCGCTGTGCTGCTTAAGCTCGCGTTTTAAGATTAAATAAATGTGGTTTTGTTCAGAAGATATTTGAGTCCCCATTGTACCCTACTTATTGTTACAAAGTCTTTAAAATAATTACCCAATCTGGAGTTCGTAGTCAGCTCGCTCAGCAGTTCCCGCCTGCTGAGGACAAGTTTCCGTGCACGTCTTCCGCTTTCTCTCAGTTCTGACTACGCACACACCACCGAAACACAAGGAGTGCTGCTTCCCTTGGTCCAGCCAGCCGATGGCCGAGGAATCTTCTAAATGTTAGAAGGTTCTCAGCCCCACGGTTGTGGCGCCATTAGCGGCGGTCTGAAAAATAAAAGCTAAACACGATCCCAGTATGGGGAAACTGGAATAGTTTATTGAACACGAGAACACTATTTTAAAGGCATCTGGGGCTGGACATGTTAATGAAGGGGACGAGCTATGTTAATTATGGAATTACACAAGTTTTTACTGCAATTTCTAAATAGTTAATTTTTCTTCTCGTAGGATTACATGGGGGATAGAGGGATTACAGGGGTTTAGACATGGTTTGATACAATCATCTCAAAAGTCTTTTCTGATATCTGCTGGAGCCAGGCTTGATCAATGAGGTAGAACTTTAATAGGTCTTGTGAGAAGGGTCCAGCTCCTTCAGATCACGAGGTTTTTGTCAGCCCTTGTTTTCCTTTGCTGAAAGCTGGGTTTGGGCTCCCACACATGAGCTTTTATCTCCCTTCCAAGGCAAATCATTCTGTGATTCTTTGAGCCTAATATCCCAAACTCCTTCTCCAAAGAATTTCTATTGCTAGGAGATGGATTACCATATTTTGAAGAAACCATTCTAAACCCAAAAGGTAAAGAATTAATTCCAAGGAAGTTCCAAGGTATCTATATGAAACTTTAACCAAGTGGGCCAATGGCAGAACCTCTCAGGGTGACCTTGCAGCTGAGGATGGGGGATTCAACCTCAGGCTCTGAGACTCACGATGGACAACCAGAAAGGGGATTTGGGGACTGGGCAAGACTTGTCATGGAATGTCTAGGAAAGAACCAAAGCAAGGGGAGGATCCCAGTGGTTTCTGGAGGACCAAGTATGAGAAAACAGAGAGAAAAGAGGCTGAAAGAACTGGTCATGGTAAACAGGAGGCTGGTCAAGGCATGTCCTTGGCTGTGCCCTGACACTGATCCATACAGCCTGTCCCATTTTCTTAAGAACTCCATTGCCAAGAAGTTTCCATGGGGAGGGACCTCTCTACTCCTGGCCCAGATTGTGGCCCAAGTTCCAGCCCCTGCAGCGGGAGCCACAAATAGTCAGATCTTGCGTTCTTTGGGGGGCCAGACTCTGCCCAGACTAGAAGGGGGTGCGTTGGAAGCACGAAACAGTGACAAAAATGCAAAGCTAAACACACAGTGTAGCCTGACTTTGTCCCTAAGTGGAGGATGAGAATTCAACACAACATCTGCAGGGACAGATGAAGGGGTTTGTCCCCTGGCCCTCCCCACAAGGGACACCTTTCAGGAAGGGTTGTGGCCTTGGCTGTGCTGAGTGTTGAGCCGGGCAATGCAGCTTGGGATTGCAGGGGCACTGTCAGGGCTCTGCAGAGCTCCTGGGAGTTCATGCATTTGTCCCCAGCAATCCCAGAGAACTGCAGGGGTTGCAGTCAATCCATTGTGCTCTTTGGGACCCTGACTGGCTCTGCTGAATGTCAGCAGGCCTGGAGTTCCCAGACTGTTCCTGCATCCAGGGTTGGGCCTGCAGTGACGTTTCTGCAGCATTCAATTGGTGCAGTGGCAGGATGGCCATGGATCCATTCCTGCAGAAACACAATGGTACTCCATCCCAGGCAGGGATAGAATGGGCCCACAAATGTTGGAAGGATAAGAACCAGGGAGTTTTGGCCCTGTGGAACCCCATGGAACCAAAGGAACCCTGGGACATGGAGAAACCTCTTGGAATAAAGGGGACATTGTGACCCTGCAGCACCTCATGGAACCAAAGGGAGTCTGGGACGTGGCAGGGCCTAATGGAAACAAAGGAACCTCCTGGGAACAAAGGGACCCCGGGACACTGCCAAAACTCAGAGAACTAAAGGAACACTGGGACATGGTGAAATCTCATGGAATCAAGGGCCTGTTGTCAGTCTGGAGCCTCAAGGAATAAAGGGGCCACTTACATTTCAGAGCCTCAAGGAACCAAAGAAACCATGGGACAGTGCATTACCTCATGGCGTCAGGGGGCAATTGTGGCACTGCATTACCTCATGGAACCAAAGGAACCCAGGGACACTCTGGAGCCTCACTGAACTGAGGGGCCATTGTGACACTGAGGTGCCTCATGGAACTAAAGCAATCCTGGAACAATGTGGAACCTCATGGAATGATCAGGCGTGTGTGACTCTGCAAAACCCGATGCAACTTTAACTTAGTTTAAAGAGAAACACTGGGGCAGGAACTCCAATAAAATTAACTCCTTCCCTTTTTATTTCCCACCAATACAGAGCTACAAAAGGAGAGGAGGCATAAGCTGAAAAATAAGTTTACTGGCAAGGAAATAGCAGCAACCATAAAGATACAAAGGGAAGGGTTTACCCACAAAAAGGGTAATTCTGTGCTAACCTGGTCCCCTGGAATAAAGGGGAAACATGGTGGAGGGTCCTCCCCTGCAGTCATCACCCTCCACCCAACCAAACCAAAGAAACAGTGGCAGACAGGGGCAAAAGCAAAAAGCTGGGAAAATTGTGCTGTTTGCAGGGAGTTCCCCAGTTAAACTGTCCCCTCTGTGTCAGCCGGTCAGGTTGAGGCCTTGAGTGCAACAGGACTGTTGGTGCAGAGCCTCTTTGCTCCCTGCCCGTGCTGCCTCCAGCACTGGGGTTGCCCCGCTGGGCTGGGCTGGGCTGTGGAGCGGGGGCGGCGCTGCCGTTGTGGTCCAAGGGTGGGCGAGCGGCGGGGGCAGCGCTGCGGGGGCGGGGTCACTGCGCAGGGTCCGTGTCACTGCACAGGGTCTGGGGTCACTGCACAGGGTCCGGGGTCACTGCACAGGGTCCGTGTCACTGCACAGGGTCCAGTGTCACTGCACAGGGTCGGGTGTCACTGCAGCAGGGTCCTTGTCACTGCACAGGGTCTGGTGTCACTGCACAGGGTCCGGGGTCACTGCACAGAGTCCAGTGTCACTGCACAGGGTCCGGTGTCACTGCACAGGGTCTGGTCTGGTGTCACTGCAGCACGGTCCGGGGATCGATGTCACTGCAGCAGGGTCTGGGATCAATGTCACTGCAGCAGGTCCGGGGTCACTGCAGCAGGGTCTGGGGCCGGTGTCACTCCAGCAGGGTTCACGTAGCTCTTGCGGTGTCCGGGCAGTGGTAGCGATCCTGGGTCACTCCTGGGCTCAGGGTCACTCTCGGGCTCTTCCCGGCCGTGGTACTGAGCCAGCTCAGTGCTCGGGGTGGCAGGACAGTGTCGTGGGGACTCTCCAGGCACCAACCCCCAGGGTCCAGGGAAGAGAAAAAGAGTTCCATTTTCCATCCGAACTTTTTTCTCCTTCTTCCCCTCCCTGCCTGGCCCTGGCAGGAAAGGGGGCAAAATTCATCCTTAAAGAGACAATCCCTCCAAACAGTGTTGGAAAAGGGAGTAAAATTCAAAACCTCCTGTAATCATGACATTATCCACTCCTGTATTCTATTCCTTTTTTCATCATGCTCAAATTTACAATTTTCAACTATATACATATATATACATTTCCACTACATACATATAAGCATATATATACATATATCTGTCTGTATATATAGATACACATAACTACACAAACAATGGTGGTGTTTCAGTAGTCACTGATCATCCCATTGAAAAATGCTTATTGAGTTAGTTCAGTCCATGGTGTGTACAGTGTACAATGGCAGTGGCATTCACCTATATATATGTGTATGATACAATATTACAAACAGTTCTCACCTGAAATCCAATCCCCCTCAGGTACATATTGTGTTTCCCCAGCTTTCTGCATCACCCACCACGTGCAACCAGGTCCCATGGCTGGGTTTGCCTTTGCTTGAGGCAGGGCTAATCCAAACCATCTTTCCCAGCACTCTTCTGAAATGCACGACAGGAACTTTGTCTCCATCGACAACACGCAGTGGTTCTGACTGGGGGGGACCAACTCAGGTGGTGGAACCTTGGGTGCTGACTGGCCAGGTGGCCTTTGCTAAACGCAGATCCCAATGTTGAAGGTCTCCCCACCTCTTGCTTTCAATGTGGGTTTGAACAGTCCATTTTGCTGCTCAGTTTTCCCAGAGGCTGGGGCGTGAAGGGGAATAGGATACACCCACTGCATCCTGAACTCTCTGGCCTAGATGTCTATGAGACCGTTCTTGAAATGAGACCTAAATAAACTAAAACCATCAAGCGCTCACGATGCACTTAAGAGAGACTAAAACAATGTTTCTTTAGTCTTCAGTTGTATCCAAGCTCAACTGTGGATGCAAACAATGACAGCAGCAATCACCAAACCGGTGCCTCCAAACTGCCAGCCCAATTCCCAAAATTGCATACAGACAAAGATTCCTCCCAGACTAAAGATCTTGCTGCCCATGGAGTGCCCAGGCTTTCCACCAACTGCACCACAAAGCCAAAGCTTCCAGGCTTTCTTTCCTGGAGATAAGGGCTGTTGTTTCTTTTCTCAACCCTGCCTATGAACTGCCAACCCAACTCCCAAAATTCCATATGGACAAAGATTCCTCCCAGAACAAAGGTGCCAACACAGAAAGCTCTTGCTGCCCATGGAGTGTCCAGGCTGGCCCACCAACTGCATCAGAAAGCCAAAACTTCCAGGCTTTCTTTCCTGGGGATAAGGGTTGTTGTTTGCTTTTTTCAGACCTGTAGGAGGCGTGTCCAAGGGATGTAAGAGAGGCATCCTGGGAGAAGAGGTCCTGGACATATGCACGGGTATCTGCACCGCAATTGGTTACTAGGTCACATGTTCCCAAGGGAATAAAAGGGAACTGCTTTTTGAAATAAATCCTTTTTGGCTGCACTCCAACTGGAAGTCAGACTGCTCTCTTTATTATATTAATATCCCGACATGTGGCACCTGAGCTCAGGGACTTGAACCTTTGTTTGGACTCAAATTAAAACCCTTGTTGCAAGGGAAATTGGTAGATTCTGGAAACAAGTTTGTTAAAGAACCTGGGGATCTTTTACTGAAAGAAATTCAGATGTCTCGAAAGTGTCAGTTCTCAACTGGTACTGAGAGATGTAGATTAGCAATGAGCTCAAAAAATTAATAGGGAAAGTACCAGAACCAGAGAAGAAGAAAAAGAGGAAAAAGAAGAATATAAACCGAGAGACCAGGACAGCAGTCGTGGTGAAAAGCGGAGAGGAGTTGGCGACCACATGAGTGGGGAGCAGGGTGGAATTGGGAGAAGAGCGGCGGGAGCCGAACGGGTAGCATGATCAGCCAACACTGCGGCAGGGGTTGCCCCCGAGCAGCAGCGTGAGCCCCACCACTTGAAAAACCAAGCAGAGGAGCCGCTGCCGCTGCAGACTGACTGAACCGCGCCACCCACAAAGCGCTGTGAGCTGCGCACACCCTCTTCCGCTGCCCACCACAACCGACCGCTGCTGCTGCCGCCACTGCTGCCAATGTGTCCAGCGCCAAGCACCACAAGCTGTGCCAGCTGCTTACCTGCGTGTTGCCACCCACATCCGCCAGCAACTGCCACTTGACCCCCATGCTACTGCTGCTGGAAGCCATGTGGGACCCATAGCAGCCATGAGAGAACACCGCCGCCTCGCCGTGCCATCAAGACCCACCATGGGACCCGCTGCCGTTGAGCCAGCTGCTGCCGTGCCAGAATCGACCCAGCACCTGCAGCCGCTGGAGAACAGCAGCTGCTACACAAGCACTGGAGTGACAAAAAAACCGTGAAAAATCAGCCAAGTCGAAACCTAAACCCAGATCAGAGCAGCCGCAGTTAAACAAAGGACCACATACACATGGAGCAAAAGCGGCCAGAGTACAGTAATATCCACCATGGGAAACATAATTTCTACAAAAATATCTCAGGACACAGAGGCATTGGCTCTCTTACTGAGACCTTACCACATACAAACCACAAGGGTTGAATTAACAAAACTGGTACAATTATCCCAGCTTGGACAGTCATAATGTCTGCCTTACACAGAGCACATAGGCAAACGGAACACATTTGCCCCACACTAACACACAAACCCCCAGCCAAACTGTTAGCCGCAGCCCAAATCCCACACGCAGACATGCCCAAACAGGGGAGAACTTGCTGGCGATAACCCAAATATACATAAATCCAAGGGATTTGCCAGGGGAGGGGGAAAACGTTCGCAATTTAAATTGTGGGTCAGATGCCAGTAGCCACGGAAGTGTGGGTTGTGGGGAGGGAACGGAGCCTTTAATGCGGAAACTCAGGCAACGGGTTTGGCATAGGGGGCCCCATTGCGGCAATGAGGAGGGGAACCCAACCTATTTGCCCCACACACAGCAGATGAACAGCGACCACATGCGCGGGCATGGGCGCAGCCACCTTGCGCACCAAACAGACCGGAAACTGACCCATCTCTTCTGGTTGCAATGCCGCCCCGCTCCAACCGCGGACATGACGGGGGGGGAGCCCCTCCCCGCTGCCGCGTCCGTCATCCACCACCACCTTGCCTCGGGGAACCTGGTTTACTGTGGCCACGAGGGGGGAGGATTGGAGGATGAGGAGGAGGGACCAGTGATGGTTACACCGGGAGGGAGCAAGGGGGTGAGCGGGGAAAAGTCGGTCGATCGGTGGGAACAGTGTCGGGAAGAGACGATACGGGTGGGATATTTCCAGGTTATCCATGCATGCCCAGTCGTTCTTCTCCCCTACCAACCCCCCAGTTCCAGCCTCTGCCATATAAGGTAACAAAGGAACTGAGGCAATTGGTAAGAGAGACTGGCATTTCCTCGACCAACATGTTTGCGTATCTAGAAATGTTAAGTTCAACATACATATTCACCCCACATGATTGGAAGACGCTACTGAACTTGGTGTTAACTAGTACTCAATATAGTGTCTGGTTATATATAGTGACTATCGGGAGAATTGCTCTGTGTATGCTAATCACCCACAAGCAGGCATAACCACTAACCACTTAACAGGGAAGGGAATTTACCACATTAGATGCACAAACAGGGTATCCACAGGAGGTATACAAGGTGATTGCAAAATTGACTTTGAGAGCCATGAGGAAACTACCCACTAAAGACAGAGATAGCAATCTGTCCTTTACAAAAGTGTTACAAGTGTTACTGAACCCTTTTCTCATTTCCTTGATTGACTGCAAGCTGCTTTGAACAGGCAGATTGAGCACGATGAAGCTAGGGAAGTGCTTCTTAGGCAACTGGCCTTTGAAAACTCAAACCCAGATTGTAAAAGAGCTTTGCAGGCCCTTCCTAAAAGGGAGAGCTGTAGCATAGCCGAGCTGGTTTGAGCCTGTCAAGGGGTTGGCTCCGTGGAGCACCAATCTGCCTCTTTAGCCACAGCCTTAAGTGCCCAGCTAAGAGTGCAGGAAGGAGCACGACCCAGAAATGGTTGCTTTAGGTGTGGTGCCGCGATCACTTCCAAAGGGATTGCCCAAGGAGACCCTCTGCAGCAGTAAGCCACGAGTACCTACACGGGAGGAGGGGGCCAAAAACCTCCTCGCAACAGAGAAACTGGAAATGGGGGGCGGGATCGCGCGCCCCGGCACAACAAATAAATGTGAATCACGGGAACATGCCATTTGTGCCCCTCCACCTCAGCCAGCGCTGGGCTGGATTTATTTAACTGAGAACCAGTCATCATAACTTCCACTGATGTAGTACTAATCCCTACGGGGTGTTGGGGTCCTTTGAATCGAGAGGTGCATGCACTACTAATGGGGAGATCTACCACCAGAATGGGTTTATTTGTGCTCCCTGGAGTAATAGACTCCTACTCCAATAGTGAAATTCACATCATGGCCTGGACACCTGCACCCCGTTGTTTCATCCCTAAGGGACAAAAAATTGCCCAACTAATCCCCTTCTACAGCGCGTCTCCTGCAGGGGAGGGGGAGCGGGGTTCAGGGGCTTTCGGGAGCACAGACCAACCACAGATCTACTGGGCCACAGCCATTACAGCCACACAGCCTTACATGACGTGTCAGGTTGATGGACACCGATTTACAGGCTTAGTGGACAGGCTTAGTGGACACAGGAGCCGATGTTTCCATAATAAAGGACTCTGAATGACCACTTGACTGTCCTACTGTTTGCTCAGCTGCAACCATTCAGGGAGTGGGAGGCACACAAAGGCCCAGACAGAGTGCTCAAATATGCACAGTGGTGGGCCCTGAGGGACAAGTAGCCAAAATCGCTCCTTTTGTTGCTCCCATTTCATGTACATTGTGGAGACAGGATGTTCTCGGGCAGTTTGGCACAGTCATGCAAATTGCTTCTGCAAGCAACCAGGTTTTTCAATAGGGGCCATTGACCAGTTGTCCCAAGGACAGATTAAACTGATCTGGAAAAGCGAGCAGCCAGTCTGGTTAGATCAATGGTCCATGAAACAGGAACGGTTTGTCCATCTGAGAGAGCTTGCAAAGGAGCAGCTTGAAACAGGTCATATCGTGCTGACAATCAGTCCCTGGAATACCCCTGTATTCTGTATCCCCCAAAAAAGTGGCAGTGGAGAATGTTGCAGGACTTACGAGCAGTTAACGCAGTAACAGAGCCCTTGGGAGCATTGCAGCCTGGACTCCCCTCACCTGCTATGCTTCCCGCAGGGTGGCCATTAATGGTAATTGACTTAAAGGACTGCTTCTTTACCATTTTTCTACACCCTCAGGATGCTCCAAGGTTTGCTTTTTCTATCCCCGCCCTGAACAATGCACAGCCCATGCAGAGGTATCACTGGGTTGTCCTTCCTCAGGGGATGCAAAGTAACCCAACAATATGTCAAACGGTAGTGGCAAACACTATTCACCCCATCAGAAGATGTTTTCCCTCAACAATCATATACGATTTCATGGATGACATATTAATAACCACGGCCACAGAGACTGAGTTGCAATCTGTTGTTACTACTCTAACCAATGCTGCCCAAGATGCAGGGTTACAGGTCGCTCCAGAGAAATCCAGTGATCGCAGCCCTGGACATACCTTGGATGGAAAATCACGCAATAGGAAATTTCTCTACAGCCACTGCAGCTCAAGGTAAAAAACACCTAAACCTTACATGAACTGCAAAAACTTCTGGAAACCATCAATTGGCTAAGACCTATTTTGGGCCTAACCGTAGAGGAGTTACACCCTCTATTTGAGCTGCTTAAGGGGGACTCAGACCTAACATCTAGCAGGTCTCTGACTGCAGAGGCAAAGCAGGTGTTAGAAACACGTGCCAAGGTAATCAAAGCCAAACAAGGCAGGAGGAGAAATCCTGAACTGCAAATCTGCCTTGCTATTATTCCCAGCAGGTACCTGCCATTTGCAGTTTTGTTTCAGTGGGATCAGATTGAAAAAGATCCACTGAGGGTCCTAGAATGACTGTTTCTGCCTCATACACCACCTAAAACTGTGTGGACTACTAATGAAATGTTTGCCAAACTTGTCATTAAAGGCAGAGGACGGCTACAGGAGCTGGACAGACGAGACTCTGCAACCATCTACATCCCAGCTACTAAGGAAAACCTCAACTGGATGCTAGCCAAAGATGCAGGATTCCAAGCTGCCTTGGCAGACTTTGACTGTGACATTTCCATTCATTTTCCCAAACACAGACTGTGGGCAGAAATCAGTAATTTACCCCTAAAAACCACAACCAGATGCAAACATGAATGAGTAAAAGGCCTCACGGTCTTCACTGATGCATCTGGGCCGACCAGAAAAGCTGCAGTGACATGGGTAAACCCTGATATGGGACAATGGGAACGAGAGGTACAGACCATAAACCAAGGTTCTGTACAGGTTCTGGAACTGGCTACTATATGTATTGCCTTGGGAAGGTTTTCAGAACAACCAGTTAATATTGTTACAGATTCCTGTTACGCAGCAGGGTTAGTTTCCCGTCTTGAAAGTTCATTCCTTCGAGATGTTGCTAACCCTCACTTGTTTTTTGAAATGCGTTTCGTATGGTTTCTCGTTAATCACAGGAGGTTTGACTTTTACATAATGCACACAAGATCGCACACAAGATCACACAGAGAAATGCCAGGGCCAATAGCAGAAGGGAACTGAAGGGCTGATGCCGCAGAAATGTTCAACACTGTGCCCAGAGTCTTAGAGCAAGTGAAATTGTCTCATTCATTTTTTCACCAGAACGCACGTTCACTGAAGAGACAGTTTCAAATCACACTCAATCAGGCTCGAGACATAATCATGTCATGCCAGACTGCCAACAGATAACCCCCATGCCATCTCAGGAAGGTGTTAACCCCAGAGGATTAATGGCAAATGAGATATGGCAAACAGATATCATGCACATAGCATATATGTACGTGTCACAGTTGACACCCACTCACAATACATAACTGCCACTGCACATACTGGGGAAGAGGCCAAGGATGTAATAAGACACTGGCTTAGTTGTTTTGTGACCCTGGGTACCCCAAAACAAATAAAGACCGACAATAGGTCTACCTTTATATCAGAAAAGGTAAGAACTTTCCTGTCAAATTGGAGAATTTCTCACACTACTGGCATTCCACACTCCCCTACTAGGCAGGCTATAGTGGAAAGGGCACATCACACCCTAAAAGACATGTTAACAAAACAGAAAAAGGGGGAATCCGTCTGTAGCCCACAAGAACGTCTGTGGAAAACCACATGTCATAAATTTTTAAAATTGTGATAGTGCTGAAAAAAGCAGGTACGAAAGGTAACGTGGACCTCAGGCTTTCTCCTCTCCCAAACCACCAGTCATGATAAAAGATCTGATTTCAGAGCAGTGGGCAGGACCGATGGATCTTGTGGCATGGGGGAGGGGTTATGCATGGGTTTCTACAGGAAAAGAGCTGAATTGAGTTCCTTCCAGATACGTCAGACCCTACCTAAGTACACAGTCACAGCAGCAAGAACCAGAGTAATGTAGAATTTATAAACACAGTTATGTTTACCATTTGGTAATAATGTTTACATTCCAGGTTTACACCTTAAAGATGACCAATGTGGTGAAATGCAGAGTCTATACAAAACCCATGAGTGTATGTGTGATGAGTGGAATGACGGCCCATCAGTGTGAGTGTGAGTGAATGAATAAAAGAACGGTATGACTGTATAAAGCACCTTAATCAACTAACGCCTTACACACAAAACACCTTACAAGAGTAACACTACCTCAGCCACATGGTCACTGTAAGAGAATTTAGCTTGCTACGTTTCCCTTGTTTTTGAAATAAAGTTGAATTTCCCAGTTTATATAAACCCTGAAACTAAAAAAGGTTACGAGTTCATAAGTATTACACAGTTGGGCTAAGGCCCTTAAGCTAATAAAGTTGTTTTTCCAAGTTGCACTGTACCCCTTAGGAGAATAAAGGTTTAAGGTAATATAAGAAAGTTTTAAAAAGGTTTAAGACAACATTTACAATAGATATATAAGTTGTTAAGAAACCAGAGCAAACGGTGTGCTAGGTAACTGCAATGCTATGGTAGTTTTATAATGTATTGTTTTGTTAATTGCACTGTTGTTTTTGCAATGTTTTCGTGACTGTCTTAAATATTTGGAATGGGAGAGATGTAGGAGGCGTGTCCAAGGGATGTAAGGGAGGCATCCTGGGATTAGAGGTCCTGGACACATGCGTGTGTATCTGCATCCCCGTTGGTTACTAGATCACGTGTTCCCAAGGGAAGAAAAGAGAACTGCTTTTTGAAATAAATCATTTTTGGTTGCACTGCAACTGGAAGTAAGACTGCTCCCTTTATTATATTAATAACCAGACACAGACATGCCTCTGAACTGCCAGCCCAAATCCCAAAACTGCATATGGACAAAATTACTCCGAGACCAAAGGTGTCAGCACAGAAAGCCCTTGCTGCCCATGGAGTGCCCAGGCTGGCCCACACACTGCACCAGAAAGCCAAAGCTTACAGGTTTTCTTTCCTGGGGATAAGGACCGTTGTTTCTTTTTTTAGCCCTACCTCCAAAGAGCCAGCCCAACTCCCAGAATTGTACACCAAGGAAGATTCCTCCTAGACCAAAGGTGCCCACCCAGAAAGCACTTCTTGTGCACGTAGTGCTGAGAGTGACGCACCAACGGCAGGTGAGAGATGGAGAGTGAGGGCTTTTTTTCGTGGCTGGAAGGGCACTCGTTTGCGGGCAGGAGTGTCGAGTTGAAATCAGCCATCCAAGGGCCATAATTGAATATGGACGAAGATTCCTCCCAGACCAAAGGTGCCCATCCAGAAAGCTCTTGCTCTGCACGTAGTGTCGAGAATGCTGCAACAATGGCAGGGGAGAGACGGAGGGTCAGGGCCTTTTTTTCCCAGCTGGATGGGAAGTTGTTGGTCAGAAGGAGCACCACGCCGAAATCGTCCACCCGAGGGCCAAACGTCAATATGGACGAAGATTCCTCCCAGACCAAACGGGCCCGCCCAGAAAGCTCTTGTTGTGCACATAGTGCCCAGAGTGCTGCACCAACGGCAGGGGAGAGACAGAGGGTCAGACCATTTTTTCCTGGCTGGAAAGGCAGTCATTCGTGGGCAGGAGCATGGGGCCAAAATAACCCATCGAGGGCCAAAAGTGACTACGGACAAAGATTCCTCCCAGACCAAAGAGGTCCACCCAGAAAGCTCTTACTCTGAACATAATGCAGAGAGTGCTGCACCAACGGCAGGAGAGAGACGGACGGTCAGGTCTTTCTTTCCTGGCTGGAAAGGAAGCTGTTCCTGGACAGGAGTGCCGCGTCACACTCGGTCATCCAAGGGTCAAAAGTGAATACGGATGAAGATTCCTCCCAGACCAAAGGTACACACCCAGAAGGCTCTTGCTGTATACGTAGTGCCCAGAATGCTGCACCAACAACAGGGGAGAGACAGAGGATCAGGTCTTTTTTCCTGCCTGGAAGGGCAGTCATTGGTAGGCAGGAGTGTTGCAATGAAATCAGCCATCCAAGGGCAGAAATTCAATACAGATGAAGATTCCCCCCACAATAAAGGTGCCTACCCCCAGAAAGTTCTTGCTGTGCCTATACTGGTAAGAGTGGTGCATCAATGGCAGGTGAGAAACGGAGGGTCAGGTCTTTCTTTCCTGGCTGGAAGGACAATCGTACGCGGGCAGGAGCTTCGTTCCTAAATCGGTTGTACTAAGGTAAAACTTGAATATGGACCAAGACTCCTCCCAGACCAAAGATGCCCGCCCAGAAAGCTCTTGCTCTGCACATAGTGCCCAGAGTGCTGCACCAATGGCAGGTGAGAGACGGAGGGTCAGGGTTTTTTTTCTTGGCTGGACAGGCAGTCGTTTGTGGCCAGGAGCCCTGAGCCCAATTCGGCCGTCGAGGGCCAAAACTGAATATGGATGAAGATTCCTCCCAGACCAGAGATACCCTCCTGCATAGCTCTTGCTGTGCACGTAGTGCCGAGAGTGCTGCACTAACAGCATGTAAGAGATGAAAGGTCAGACCTTTCTTTCCTAGCTGGAAAGGCAGTCCCTCGCAGCCAGGAGTGCTGCTCCAAATTAGGCCATCCGAAGCCCAAAACTCAACATGGATGAAGATTCCTCCCAGACCAAAGGGGCCTGCCTAGAAAGCTCTTGCTGTGCACGTAGTGCCGAGAGTGGCTCACCAACAGCAGGTGCAAGAGAGAGGGTAAGGTCTTTCTTTCCTACCTAGAAGGGCAGCTGTTTGTGGGCAGGAGGGCAGCACAGAACTCGGTCGTCTGCGGGTCAAAATTGAATACGGATGAAGATTCCTCCCAGACCAAAGGTGCCAGTCCAGAAAGCTCTTGCTCTGCACATAGTGCCAAGAGTGCTGCACCAACGGCAGGTAAGAAACAGAGGGTCAGGTCTGTCTTTTCTGTGCAGTTGTATCAGGGTGAATTTATGCTGATACTTTTGGTCTGTGTTTGGCTCTGCCACCTGTGAAAGTTTTGCTCTTTCACTGCCAAGTTATGGGAAAACAAACACTGATAAACGAGAAAGTTGTCCTTGAAGAACACTTCTTTTATAAACTGTTTTAATTGGTCTTTTGTGATTGGCTCGTCAAGGGCATTTGAAGTGATGATGAAGTGAGGAAGGTTCGCCCCCAGACTCAATTAAGAAAGACCCCCAGGACACACTGCACATGCATGGGGGGATTTCCAAAGTTCTCACGCATGTGCAGAAGGAGTGCACTTACATAACCAAGAGGGTGGGATTGAGCACCCCTGACAGGGCAGTACTGGCCACACCTCCCCAGACAGGTGTACTCAATTAATTGTATAAAAGCAGACACGTTTTCCGTGCTTGGGGCCAACTCTACACGAAGGACCAAGTTGCTTTTAGCGGGGACGCCTGCTGGAGTGGGAGCCTGCCAATCTTTTGGAAAACGCAGCTGCTGCAGAGGGCCTTATAAGCAATTAGAGTGGGTAAAACTATCTTATAAGTGACACCTGGGTGAGTAGGGTGTTTTGTCTTCCTCTTTGGATTCTTTTTGTTCACTTCCCCCTTCCTAATCCCTTTCACTTGAGTACCTTTTTTTCACTATTAACCACCTTTTGTAATAAATAGTTACTTTGTTACATAGCAACTGTGTGGAGTTTTTCACATTCCAGTGTATCCTCGAACCTCTCCCTAATACAGCACTACGTGCACAGCAAGAGTTTTCTGGACGGGCCCCTTTGGTCTGGGAGGAACCTTTGTCTGTAGTCACTTTTGGCCCTTGGGCGACTGATTTAGGAAGGGGCTCCTGCCCACGACAGGCTCCCTGACAGGCAGGAAGAAAAGCCCTGACTCTCAATCTCTCAGCTGCCGTTGGTGCAGCACTCTGGGCACTATGTGCACAGCAAGAGCTTTCTGGGCAGGCTCCTTTGATCTGGGAGGAATCTTTGTCCATATTCAGTTTTGGGCCTCGGATGCTCTATTTAGAAATGGGGTTCCTGCCCATCAACCACTGCCCTTGCAGCCAGGAAAAAAAGGCCTGACCCTTCGTCTCTCTCCTGTCGTTGATGCAGCACTCTCGGCACTACGTGCAGAGCAAGAGCTTTCTGGGCATGTACCTTTGGTCTGGGAGGAATCTTCGTCCATATTCACTTTTGGGTCTCTGTGGTGTTTTGAAAAACCTTTTCTCTGAGGTAGTAATGGTTTGCCCCACTGATAATACTGGACCAATCAATAGTCCATGTGCTCCCTACAGAAATTACATACCCCCAGAAACGGAAGAGAAGGTGGCGAAGATCGTTTAGAAGCAGAAGACATTGAAAACGGCAGCGGAGCAGTCCTGAACAGAGACAGTGATGGTTGAAAGCCAAAAAGATAGCCAGTAGCAGTGAGATAACGTGAAACCGGCTGAAAGACGCAGAGATGTTCCTGCAGGAGGGAGAGTTGGAAACAAAACAGAGGAAAACTCAACAGAGCTGGTTTGGGGTAAGACTCTATTACTTTCCCAAAACCCAGAGACTTCCTGAAGAGGGGTAGACCTCCAAACCCTTAGGGAGTCCCGAAATGCAGCAGCAGCTAGAGAGAGGGAGAAAGGAGCTGAAAACCTGGAGTTGTCCAGAGAGCTGAGCCAGGATGGAATGCAGAAGAGGTGGCCGTGCCCTCTGCTGCTGCTGCTGCTACCACGCTAGCAAGCTGAGAAAGAGCAGAGGAGCTCTGGTAAGACAACTGAAAGCTACCTTAAATGCTCTAACACAAGAGAAGTGAAGGTCTCCAAGGAAAATCCCCCAAAGGCTCGGTCTCGGGTTTGGAATTTTCACAAAGTAAGAACAAAATCCTGACTGCCACACTTAAATCTGCTGCCTCAGAAAATGAAGGACACTAACCAGTGCCACAAAAAACTGAAATGAAGGAACTGTGGCCTGAGGAGTGACAGAAAGACTTTTCTCTTTTCTTCATAGACTTTTATTGAAAGAAAAGAGGAATTTAATTCAATGTAAATATATATGTGTGTGTAAATAAACCTTTGTAAATATTTTCCCCTTCCCACAATAACAAATGGTTGTGTTTTCTCCGAAAACTCTCCACATGAGGTGGAAAGGATATCAAGTCCATACCATCACTAAACCCTCTCACAGGGGCAAACTGTGAGAGGAGGGTTTGAACTTAAAAATTAGATTCTTGGGAGTTTCAAACCACCACAGCCTCAGACGGCCGATTTAGGAACCGGGCTTCTGCCCACCAACAACTGCCCTTCCAGCCAGGAAAAAAAGCCCTGACCCTCCGTCTCTCCCCTGCCGTTGGTGCAGCACTCTCGGCACTACCTGCAGAGCAAGAGCTTTCTGGGCGGACCCGTTTGGTCTGGGAGGAATTTTGGTCCGTATTCACTTTTGGGTCTCGGATGACCTGCCACAAACTATTGCCCTTCCAGCCAGAAGAAAAGGCCTGACCATCTGTCTCTCCGCTGCTGTTGGTGCAGCACTCTGCGCACTACGTGCACAGCAAGAGCTTTCTGGATGGGCACCTTTGGTCTGAGAGGAATCTTTGTATACAATTTTGGGATTCGGGCTGGCAGTTTGGAGGCAGGGTTGAAAACATGAAACAACAGCCTTTATTCCCAGGAAAGAAAACCTGGAAACTTTGGTTTTATGGTGCAGTTGGTGGGCCAGCCTGGACACTCCATGTGCAGCAAGAGCTTTCTGTGCTGGCAGCTTTATTGTGGGAGGAATCTTCATCCTTACGCAATTTTGGGAGTTCGGCTGGAAGTTGGGAGGCAGATCTGAAAACAGGAAAAAACAGCCCTTATCCCCAGGAAAGAAAGCCTGGAAGCTTTGGCTTTGTGGTGCAGTTGGTGTGTCAGGCTGGGGACTGCAACAGCAGCCAGAGCTTTCTGTGCTGACACCTTTGTTGTGGGAGGAATCTTCGTCCGTATGAAATTTTGGGAATAGGGTTGGCAGCTTGGAGGCAAGTTTGAAAGCAGGAAACAACAGCCCTTATGGCCAGGAAAGAAAGACTGGAAGCTTTGGCTTTGTGGTGCACTTGGTGGGCCAGGCTGGGCACTCCATGAACAGGAAGAGCTTTCTGTGCTGGCCCCTTTGGTGTGGGAGGAATCTTTGTTTGTATGCAATTTTGGGAGAAGGGCTGGTAGTTGGGAGGCAGGGCTGAAAACAGGTAACAACAGCCCTTATCCCCAGGAAAGAAAGACTGGAAGCTTTGGTTTTGTAGTGCAGTTGATGTGCCAGGGTGAGCACTCTATAGGTAGCAAGAGCTTTCCGTTCTGACACCTTTGGTGTGGAAGGTATCTTTGTTTGTATGCAATTTTGGGAGTTGGGCCGGCAGTTAGGATGAGGTCTGAAAAGAGGAAACAGCAGCCCTTATCCCCAGGAAAGAAAGCCTGCAACCTTTGGCTTTGTGGTCCAATTGGTGGACCACCCTTGTGACTCCATGAGCAGCAAGAGCTTTCTGTGCTGGCACCTTTGCTGTGGGAGGAATGTTTGTCCGTATGCAATTTTGGGAGTAGGGCTGGCAGTTGGGAGGCAGAGCTTAAAACAGGAAACAACAGCCCTTATCCCCAGGAAAGAGAGCCTGGAAGCTTTGGCTTTGTGGTGGTGTTGCTTTGTCTTTCTGTGCTGGTACCTCTGTTCTGGGAGGAAGTTGTTGAGCCAGGCTGTTCAGTTCTTCCTCCCAGTACAAAGGTACCAACACAGAAAGGTCTTGGTGCCCATGGAGTTCCCAGTATGGCCCAAAAACTGAACTACAAAGCCAAAGTTTTCAGTCTTTCTTTCCTGGCCATAAGGGCTGTTGTTTCCTGTTTTCAGCCCTGTCTCCCAACTGACAACCCGACTCCCAAAATTGCACACGGACGAAGATTCCTCCCACACCAAACGTACATGGAGAGAAACCTCTTGCTGCACATGGAGTATCTGGGCTGACCGAAAAACTGAATCGCAAAGAAAAGCTTCCAGGATTTCTTTCCTGGTGATAAGAGCTGTTGCTGGCTTTTTTCACATCTGCCTCACAACTTCTTGCCCGACTCCCAAAATTGCACGCAAACAAAGATTCCTCCCAGACCAAAAGTACCAGCACAGAATGCTCTTGCTGCTCATGTAGTGCCCAGGCTACCCCACCAATTGGACCACAAAGCCAAAGCTTGCAGTCTTTCTTTCCCAAGGATAAGGGCTGCTGTTTCCTGTTTTCAACTGTGTCTCCCAACTGCCAGCCCGACTCCCAAAATTGCATACAGACAAAGATTCCTCCCAGAGCAAAGGTGCCAACACAGAAAGCTCTTACTGATCATGGAGTGCCAAAGCTGGCCCACCAACCGGATCACAAAGCCAAAGGTTGCAGGTTTTCTTTCCTGGGGATAAGGGCTGTTGTTTGCTGTTTTCAGCCCTGTCTCCCAAATGCCAGTCAGACTCCCAAAATTGCATACGAACGAAGATTTTTCCCACACCAAACACCTTACTGGTTTGGGGGTGGGTGTGTCTCCTCTTTAGGTGGGCGTGGTCTCTCCCTGGTGGGCGTGTCCCCTCCCAAGGTGGGCGTGGTCTCTCCAAGTGGGCGTGTCTTTGGTCTCCTCTCCCCCTCCCTGAACTGGGAGTTCAACTGGGACTTATTGGGTTTGGGGTGGGCGTGTCCCCTCCTATGGATGGACTCACCTTCAGCCCCTCCCCCCACCTTTAAGGACACCCCAAGTCCCCTCCCCCCCTTCCTGCCCCTCCCCCACCCTCGCAGTCCCCTCTTGCCCCCCCCCACCCTCAGGGAACCTCCTGCCCCTCCCTCAACTTCAGGGTCCCCTCCTGTCCCTCCCCCACTTGCAGAGAACCTCCTGCCCCTCCCCCACCCTCGAGCTCCCTCCTGTCCCTCCCCCACACCCAAGACCTTTCCCCCACCCCCAAAAACCCCCCTCCCAGGCCCCTCCCCCATCCTCTGAGCTCTTACTGGGCTCTTACTAGTGTTACTGGAGGTTCGCTGAGGTCTTACTGATGTTACTGGCCTTACTGGGAAGGTCCCTGAGCTCTTACTGGTGTTACTGGGAAGGTCCCTGAGCTCTTACTGGTGTTACTCCGAGGGTCCCTGAGCTCTTACTGGTGTTACTGGTGTTACTGGGAAGGTCCCCGGGCTCTTACTGGTGTTACTGGAAGGGTCCCTGAGCTCTTTCTGGTGTTACTGGTGTTACTGGGAGGGTCCCTGAGCTCTTACTGGTGTTACTGGGAGGGTCCCTGAGCTCTTACTGGTGTTACTGGGAGGGTCCCGGACCTCCCCAGTCCATTACTGGTCCGTTACGGGGAAGGGGGTGTGGCCTCGCACCACCCCTGATCCCTTACTGGTCGAACTGGAGCCTCCCCCGAGCTCCCCCCAGCCCTTACTGGTGCCTTACTGGTGGAACTGGGAGGGCAGGGGCCATTACTGGTCCCTTACTGGTCTGTACTGGGAAGGGAGAGGGGAGGGGCCACCCCCTTGAGGTCCCTCCCCCTGCAGTGACATCACGGGGTCCCAAAAATAGCCTCGGGGGGACCAAACTGGGGGGGGGGACCCAGAGCCGCTCCCAGTGCGACCAGTTCAAGTACTGGGAGGGACTGGGAGGGACTGGGAGAGAACTGGGAGGGACTGGGAGGGGGTGGGACCTCCCCCCCTCCTCCCCTCCGTGTCCTCGGGGTCACCTTGGGTGGGGGAGGGGGATGGGCCACTCCCAGTGGCTCCCAGTAGCTCCCAGTAACCCCAGTGACCCCCCCAGTAACCCCAGTTACTCACCTCAATCCCCAGTGACCCCTCCAGTAACTCCCACTAACCCCCCAGTAACCCCACTAACCCCCCCAATGACCCTCCCAGTAGCTCCCAGTAACCCCAGTAACCCCAGTAACACCCCCGGTATCTCCAGCCCAGTAGCTCCCAGTAACCCCAGTGACCCCCCTGTAGCTCCCAGTAACCCCAGTGTCCATCCCAATGCATCCCAGTGACCCCCCCCAGTAACCCCAGTAACCCCCCCAGTAACCCCAGTAACCTCCCCAATCAACCCCCCAGTAGCTCCCAGTAACCCCCAGTGACCCCCCAGAGACCCCCCCAGTAACCCCAGTGACCATCCCAGTAACCCCAGTGACCCCCCCCCAGTAGCTCCCAGTAACCCTCCCAGTAGAGCCCAGGAGTTCCCAGTGACCCTCCCAGTAACCCCAGTGTAAGGGGGGTACTTTCGAATTGGATGATCAATTAGTATGTGAAACCAGCTAGAGTTTCCCCCATTTTCCTGAATTTTTCCCCATTTTTTCCACATTTTCCCAGATTTTCCACCATTTTTCTCCATTTTCCCGGATTTTACCCCATTTTCCCCCATATTTTCCCATATTTTTCCCACATTTTCCCAGATTTTTCCTCATTTTTCCCAGAATTTCCCCATTTTTCTGGATTTTCCCCCATTTTCCCGGATTTTGCCCAGATTTTTCTCCAGATTTTCCTCCAGATTTTCCCAGATTTTTCTCCAGATTTTTCCTCATTTTTCCTCATTTTTTCTGCATTTTTCCTCATTTTTTCCACATTTTCCCAGATTTTTCCCCATTTTCCCCAGAATTTCCCACATCTCCCCCCATTTTTCCCCATTACCCTGGATTTTCCCCACATTTTTCCCTGAATTTCCTGCATTTTTCCCCATTTTCCCACATTTTCCCAATTTTTTCTCATTTTCCCAGTTTTTTCCCCCATTTTTTCCACATTTTCCCAGATTTTTCTCCAGATTTTTTCCCCCATTTTCCCCCCATTTTTCCCTATTTTCTTGGATTTTTGGGCCCCCAGTTTTCCAAATTTCCCAAATTTCCCCAGTGGGAAAAAATGGGGGGAAAAAAACGGGAATTTGGGGGAAAATGGGGGAAAATTGGGGGAAAAAGTGGGAAATTTGGGGAACACAAATGAAAAATTGGGAAAAATGGGAGAAAAATTGAGAAAAATATGGAAAATTGGGAAAAATGGGGGAAATTTGGGAAAATGGGGAGAATTTGGGGAAAATGGAGAGAAATTTGGGGGGAAAGTCAGAAATTAGGGAAAATGAGGGATTTTGAGGGGAAATGGAGGGAAAATTGGGAAAAAAGTGGGAAATTTGGGGAAAATGGGTGAAAAATCAGGAAAAACGGGGGAAAATTGGGAAAAATTAGGGGAGTTTGGGAAAAAATTGGGAAAAAATGGTGGAATTTGGGGAAAATGGGGAAATTTGGGAAAAATGGATGAAAAATTGGGGACAATGAGGGGAAATTTGGGAAAAACTTGGGTGTCCCCCCCAGGTTCAGACCCCGTCATGGTCCCGATGGCCACGGGATCAGGTGAGGCCCCTCCCCCACCCCTGACCTCTCCCCCTCCCCGACATCACCGCCGCGCGCCCCTCCCCCGGTACGGGTTGTGACCCCTCCCCCACCCTGTGGTCCCTCCCCCACTTTATGGCCCCTCCCCATTCTGTGGCCCCTCCCAGCCTTTATGACCCCTCCCCCACTCTAGGGCCCCTCCCCCACCGACAGCTTCTCCCTACAGAGCTGTGGGCAACTCCCCAGGCAGGATGAGACCTGAGCCCAGCAGGCAGCAGGGTCCCTGCCCTGGCATGAAGAACCAGGGAGGGAATTGTTGGGGAGGGAATTGGCCATGGCTTTGGGGACAGTGGTGCAGATGCAGCCCAGGTGCGTGAGGGAGAGGTGGAGCAGGAAGAAGTCCTTGGGGGTGTGCATGTGATGGTGGCAGGCTACGGCGCTGAGGATGAGGCCGTTGCCCAGGAGGGCAGCCAGGGAGGTGCCCAGGAAGAAGCAGAAGTACAAGAGCTGAAGCCCGGAGGAGGAAGTGGAGGATGGAGCTGCTGTTGGACATGAGCTTCCTCCGGGCATCAGGAAGTGTCCAAGGAGGAAAAGGTAGTGAAGACTTTGGGACAGGTTTCCTAGATCAAACCCATGAATTCCTCTGAGCATCTACCCTCATCCCAAGTATCTACAGTCACACATCTGTAGATTCTGGACTGTAGAAGACAGGCTTAGCATGACTTTAAGATGATTTCTTCTGAATTTTTTGATTCATTTTTCTACTGCCGGGTCTGACAGCTGTGTCATGGTGACACAGGGGGCATCATGGACCAAAGGAACCCTGAGACATTTCAGAATCCCACGTGTCTTGGGTCTGTCTGAGCTGGAGTTCATTTTCTCACTGCAGCCGTCACAGTGCTATGCTTTGCATTGGGAGCTACAAAGGGGTTAATTACACCAGTGCTTTGGCAACTGCTCAGCAGAGATGGCGCAGCATCCACTTTGTCAGCTTCCTCCCTTGAATCGGGGGCAAGATCGTGGGAGGGGATACAGACAGGTCAGTTGAGCCAAATGGACCAAAGGGACATTGCAGAATATATGGCGTCAGTCCAGCTACAAGAGCTCAGGAATAGAACAGGAAAGGGGGAAAATCCATTTTTTTACAATACTTGCCTTCTGAGCGGCCTCTCTGTGTGGTGAGGCCCTGCTTCCCGTGAAATGGCCAGGCATGGCTGTTGACGGGAAGTAGAGAATAAATCTCTTTATTTTCCTCTTCTCTGATGCATGCACAAACTTTGGTTTTTGCTTTAGTAAAGTACCTGATCTCAAGGTAGAAGTCATTTTCCACCTTTTTCTGTCTCTCCTGTCTGGTTGGGAAGGGCAGCGACAGAGCGGTTTGGTGGGCACCTAGCATCCAGACAAGGTCAACCCACTCCCACATTGCAGGGTCCCATGGAAGCAAAGGACTGCTGGGACACTGGGGGAAATCTCGGAATCAAGCGACCATCGTGACACTGCCCTGGTATCATGGAAGCAAATGTTCCCTGGGAAACCGCAGAAAACCAGGGAATTAAGGGACGTCATTGGGACGTGTGGTACCTCATGGAATTAAACAAACCCTGGGATATCTTTGGAACGTCATGGAATCAAAGGGGTAAACCAAAAGAATTAAACCCAATGACCAGAAACCATTGGATGGAATATTTCTATAAGATGTCAGCTGGGGATTCATGGGGGTACTCTGCCATGCGTGAATCAAAGAATCAGTATAAATTTCGGAATATAAATACAGTGATACTTGAGGGACCCTCCCCTTCACAAGCAGTCCAGGATTCTGTTATGATTTTGGGGTCAAAGCGCATCTGGGATTGTGTTCGTGGAGCAAGACTGCCATCTAGCGTCCATTTTTTCGGGGGGGGCAGTCATTTTCGCAGAGTAGTCTTCTCGCTTAGCAGGCCTCGTAGCATCTCTGACTGAGATCCGACCTCTAAGACCTAAATTAAATGTACTAGGACCAGCTAAGACATGTGTCTTAGAACTTCCCATTTGCTTAAACAATGTTTAATTGACTTTCTTCTTAGCAGAACAATCTCTTTTTAAACAAGTTTTCTGAGGCATGTAAGCCAATTTCTTGAAGATGGGCATACACATTAGTTTCCATGTATCATCTACATTCTCTCTCTTAAAACTAATTGTAGTCTTAAAAGAAAAGACCACCACCATGCCAAGTAAGCAAATCCCTTTGTCGATTAGGATTTTTATCTAAGAAAAACTTCTGATTTCCTAAGTCCTTTAGAAAGGAGATCCTCCCTCATTTCAGTGCCATTATGACAATATGGGGCCTCATGTAACACATGGAACACCGAACACTGCAGATTCCCATGGAATCAAGGGGACATTGTGACACTCCAGGGCCTCATGGAAGAGGGAGGCCCTGCAGAGAGACTTCAAATCAGAGGTTTGGGCAATCATCAACCAGAGGAAATTCAACAAGGGGACATGCCGGAATCTGTCACTGAGATGGGGCAACCCCGGATGTACGGAGAGACTGGGAATGACATGCTGCATAGCAGTACTGGAAAATGGCCTCTAGGGTCCTGGTGGATGGCCAGCAGACCAAGAGTCAGTGGTGCCCTGGCAGGGGCTCACCACTCGGTCACACAAGAGTTTTCAGACACACGAGTCTTGCACACACACAGAGAGACAGTTCATGGCAGCAGAGGCAGTATCTCCTGGGGCTCCTGCTACCACACCCGGAGCCTGGATGCACCTCAGCCGTTGTGGGGCACCACCTGCTCTGCCACTATCAGCGATGCCCCACAACCTGAGGGATGGACACGGGGAGCTCTGTCCACAGAAGCACATCTCAGAACTGCATCCAGGGCTTTGCCAGCGTTTAGTACTGTAAATACAAAGTGACAGAGAGACACTCTTTGTTCCACGTAACTTCAAGTCTCCCGCAGGAGGTTGATGACATTTGTACATGCTCAGGGTCATCTCTTCACACCAACACCAGGTGCGTGCTCCAGACTTGTCTGTGCAATGCAAACAGAGACAGTCTGTTTCGTCCTTCCGTGTCCTTCCGAGAAGACCAAAGAACCTCTGTGGGCTGGGTGAGAAATCAGGGCTGGAAGTAGTGGTTCTATTGTGAGTGCCAACCAAGACTGGTTGTCAGGTCTGGGATGAATGCTCTGGGAGTTGACCTGGGTTTTCCAGTGCACATGGCAACAGATCACACCCTGCCCTGGTGGTCCTTCAAGTCTTCCTACGGAGGTGAGTGACAGTGACGGGAAAGAGAATGAAATTTTTGGTTGCACCTCTGAGTGCCCCCCAACCTGTTGCAGATGCGTTGGTTCCAGCACATTCAGTTCAGGTGTGACAGGCTGTTCCCTGGTCCTCCGAGCAAGAGGAGCAGGAGGAGGGAGACAGCAGAGCTCACTTATGGAGACTGCATCTCCATGAAATCCAAAGCAGACGGGAGGTGCCACGCCACGTCCGAGCTTTCTCTGGGGAAGGTGCATCACCCATGCACTGCCTCACCATAGCACTGGTACCACAGCCCCCGACAAAAAACCAAGTGGTCTTTGTCTCCAGCAGAAGTGCTCCTGCTGCCAGCAGGGATGCTCCCCGGGACAGGTCAGGCGAGGCTGAGCCCGGGGTGCTGAGCCCAGACGGATGTTCTGCCTCTCGTGTCTCTCGACCATTCTCACAAGCGCGTGCCCTGGAGGACAATTCAGGAGTCTCCACGTGCCAGCAGAAGAGGGATGTGAGGGAAGAGATGATGGCGGTTAAAGGAACTCATGGCCTGTAAATCTTTCGCTCCCCGATACCAACCCGCAGCCCTGCCACCCAACTCGGCCCCACCGCCTACGGGATACAGAGCCCCGACCACCGCCGCACTGCCGCCTCTCTCGCCTGGCCTCCGCCTCCAAATCGCACCTGACGAGAAACCGAGCAGCGTCGGTGTCGGGCACAGTGCCGGGACGGAGCTGCCGGAGGAGGGTAGTGGAGGGAGAGGAAGGCAGAGGAGGGAGAGGAGGCGGCCCGGTCGGAGCAGAGAGCCGGGGTTGTCTGGGGCAGCGAGAGGTCGGGTGGCGGATTGGTGAATTCAGCACTGCTCGGGACACAGGGCTGGCAGTCAGGGATCGTGGCGGCCACGGCCACTCCTGCAGTCCGTCCTTTGCTTTTCCTATTTTCCTTTCTCTCTTGCTTTGCTTTTCCCGCAGCTTTTCATTCTTCAGTGACTCCACCAATCCATCTCTTTCCCGCACTCATCTCTCCAGCAAATTCTAATGGACACTTCCACTACTGCACACCTTGACATTCTCTTAAATTTCTTCTCCGTGTGTTCCTGACTGTTTCTCTACCCTTTTTCCTGGGAAACAACATGCAGTGCAAAAAGCACTTCTGACGGTTTTTCTTCTTTATCTCCCCACCAGTGTCTGCAGGCAGAGCCCAGGTGCAGCAGGACCCACTGGTAGCGACAAGAGAGGGCAATGAAACCGCCATCGAGTGCTCACACGCCAACCGACGAATAGGCGATTTTGTACCTTTCTACCGGCAGCTCCCGGGCCACAACCCTGAACACTTCGCACGCCCGGCTAAAGGATCCAGAGAGCTGCGGGCTCCAGAGGGGCTGCTCTCCTGGTCGGGAGACGGTCGTTGGACCTTCTTCTGGCTCTCCGGGCCCCCTGTTGGGGACGTGGTACTGTGTTCCTGCGCCCTGGCGCACACGGATTGATAGACGGGAGGATAGTTCGGAGACTGAGCTCTGTGAAGAAGCTGCCAGGCAGGACGGCAGCCTCGATGCACCTGCACGGCCACCCCAGCCGCTGCCGCCACGATCCCTGGCCGCCAACCCTGTGCCCCGAGCAGAACCGCGGCCAGTACCGTCGGCCCCGTTCCCCGCAAGGGTCGAATTCGCCGATCCGCCGCCCGACCTCTCGCTGTCCCAGACAGCCCCGGCTCTCTGTTCCGACCAGGCCACCTCCTCTCCCTCCTCTGTCTTCCTCTCCCTCCAATACCCTCCTCCAGCCGCTCCACCCCGGCTCTGTGCCCGGCGTCGGATCCTCTCAGGCTCTCGTCGGGTGCGAGTTGGATATGGAGGGCAGGCGAGAGCGGCGGCAGCGGGACGGCGGTCGGGACTTTGCACCGCAGAGTCGTTGTGGTCTGGTTGGGTGGCAGGGGAGCGGATGGGTATCGGGGAGCTCAAGATTGACAGACCATGAATTTTTTTCTTTGCCGTCGTTTCTTCCCTTCATCTCTCCTTTGCTGGCCCGGGAAGACTCCTGAATTGTCCTCCAGGGCACGCGCTTGTGAGAATGGTCGAGGGGTAGGACAGGCAGAACATTCCTACGGGCTCAGCATTCCGGGCTCAGCCTCTCCTGGTCTGTCCCGGGGAGCATCCCTGCTGGCAGCAGGAGCACTTCTGCTGGAGACAAAGACCACTTGTTTTTTTGTCGGGGGCTGTGGCACCCGTGCTACGGCGAGGCAGTGCATGGGCGAAGCACCTTCCCCAGAGAAAACTTGGACGTAGCATGGCATCTCTCACCTGCTTTGGACTTCATGGAGATGCAACCTCCGTGAGGAGAGCTCTACTGTGTCCCTCCTCCTCTCCTCTTGCTCAGAGGACCAGGGAACAGCCTGTCACACCTGAACTGGATGTGTTGGAACCAACTCATCTCCAGCAGGTTGCCGGGCACTCAGAGACACAGTCAAAACTTTCATTCCCTTTCCCATCTCTGTCACCTCCGTAGAAGGACATGAAGGACCAGAAGGGAAGGGTGTGATCTATTCCCCTGTGTACTGGCTTCTCACCCAGCCCACAGAGGTTCTTTAGCCTTCTCTGGAGAGACACAGGCTGTCTCTGTTTGCCTTGCACAGACAAGTCTGGAGAACACACCTGATGTTGGTGTGGGAGACCATGAGCAGGAACAAATGTCATCAGCCTCCAGCAGGAGTTTTGAAGTTATGTGGAACAAAGAGTGTCTCGGTGTCACTTTGCATTTACAGTACTAAACGCTGGCAAAGCCCTGGATGCAACTCTGAGATGTGCTTCTGTGGACAGAGCTCCCCATGTCCATCTCTCAGGCAGTGAGGTATCTCTGCCATGGCAGAGCAGGTGGCACCCCACAAGGGCTGAGCTTCATCCAGGCTCTAGGTGTGGCAGCAGGAGCCCCAGGAGATACTACCCCTGCTCTCATGAACTGTCTCTCTGTGTGTGTGCAGGGGAAGACTCGTGTGTCTGAAAACTCTTGTGTGACCCAGCAGTGAACCTCCGCCAGGGCACCACTCTTGGTCTACTGGCCATCCACCAGGACCCCAGAGGCCATTTTCCAGCGCTGCAATGCAGCATGTCATTCCCAGTCTGTCCGTACATCCGGGGTTGCCCCATCTCAGCGACAGAATCCGGCACGTCCCCTTGTTGAGTTTCCTCTGGTTGATGATTGCCCAAAACTCTGATTTGAGTTCTCTCTGCGGAGCCTCCCTCTTCCTTTAGTGTCACAATGTCCCCTTGATTCCATGGTTATCTGCAGTTTTCAGTGTTCCATGTGTTACATGAGGCCCCATATTGTCTCAATGGCACTGAAATGAGAGAGGATCTCCTTTCTAAACGGCTTTGGAAATCAGAAGTTTTATCTTAGAGAAAAGTGGTATCCTGATTCTTTTAAGACTACCGTTGTTTTTAGGAAAGAGAATGTAGATGATACATGGAAACTAATGGAGAGTGTATCGTATGCCCATCTTCAAGAAATAAGCTTACATGCCTCAGAAAACTTCTTTAAGGAGAGATTGTTCTGTTAAGAAGAAAGTCAATAAAGTATTGTTTAAGCAAATGGAAAGTTTTAGTTGGTCCTAGAACCTGCCTCAGTTGGTTCTAAAACATTTATTTTAGGGGTTAGGAGTCAGATAGATCAATCAGAGATGAAACGGGGCCTGCTTAGCGAGAAGACCACTCTCTGAACATGACTGCCCCTCCCAGAAGAAAGGGACGCTAGATGGCAACCTTGCTCCACGAATAAAATCCAAGATGCTATTTGACCCCAAAATCACAACCTAATTGTGCAGCGTCTGTGAAGGGGGACAGGGTCGTTCAAGTATCACTGTATTTATATTCCGAAATTTATACGGGTTTTTTGATTAATGCATGGTAGAGTACCCCCATGAATCCCCAGTTGGCATGTTAAAGTAATGTTCGATCCAATGGTTTCTGGTTTAATTCTTCTGTTTTCCACTTTGATTCCATGAAGTTCCAGGAATATCCCAGGGTTTGTTTAATTCCATGAAGTCCTGCAACTGAGTACCCCTCAACCTGATGCAGATGTGCTGGTTCCAACATAACCAGTTCAGGTGTGACAGGCTGTTCCCCGGTCCTCTGAGCAAGAGGAGAGGAGGAGGGACACAGCAGAGCTCTCCTCACGGAGGCTGCATCTCCATGAATCCAAAGCCGGTGAGAGATGCCATGCTACGTCCGAGCTTTCTCTGGGGAAGGTGCTTCACCCATGCACTGCCTCACCGTGACACTAGTGCCACAGCCCCCGACAAAAAAACAAGTGGTCTTTGTCTCCAGCGGAAGTGTTCCTGCTGCCAGCGGGGATGCTCCCCGGGACAGACCAGGAGAGGTTGAGCCCGGGGTGCTGAGCCCGGAGGGATGTTCTGCCTCTCATACCCCTCGACTATTCTCACGAGCACGTGCCCTGGAGGACAATACAAGAGTCTCCCCGGGCCAGTAAAAGAGAGATGAGAGGGAAGAGATGATGTCGCACCCGACAAGAGCCTGAGAGGATCCGACGCCGGGCACAGTGCCGGGGCGGAGCTACCGGAGGAGGGAAGGGGCTCCCCAACAGCTCCGAATTCGCCGATCCACCGCCCGGCCTCTCACTGCCCCAGAGAGCCCCGGCTCTCTGCTCCGACCAAGCCACCTCCTCTCCCTCCTCTGCCTTCTTCTCCCTCCCCTGCCCTCCTCCGGCAGCTCCGCCCCGGCACTTCTCGGGCTCGGGCTCTCATTGGGTGCGAGATGGATGTGGAGGGTAGGCGAGTCCGTCCTTCCCTTTCTTTCTTTTCTTCCTCTCTTTGCTTTGCTTAGTCCCGCGGCTTTCCATTCTTCAGTGTCTCCACCAATCCACCTCTCTTTCCCGCACTCATCTCTCCAGCAAATACTAATGGACACTTCCATACTGCACACCTTCACATCCTCTTAAAATTCTTCTCCGTATGGTCCTGACTGCTTCTGTGCCCTTTGTTCCTGGAAACAACATCCAGTGCCAAAAGCAATTCTGACGGTTTTTCTTCTTTTTCTCTCCACCACTGTCTGCAGGCAGAGCCCAGGTTCCGCAGGACCCATTGGTAGAGACTACCGAGGGCAGTGAAATCACCATCAAGTGCTCGCACACCAACATACGGATCGGTGATTTTATGCATTTCTACCGGCAGTTCACGGACCACTGCCCCGAGCTCCTGGCACGCGCTACTAAAGGGTTCAGAGAGCTGCGGGCGAAAGCTGGGCAGTTGCCGTTGTCGGGAGATCGTCTTTTCACCGTCCTCTTGCCCTCCCGGCCCCGTCATGGGGACGCGGCTCTGTGCCCTGGGGGACGCGGAATCATTGACACCGTCGTCTTTGGAGCTTTCAGGGGATTTTCGTGGAAATGCAAAACTCGGTTAATTGGTTCTACTGTGGAGGAGATTAGTACCCCAATGAAACCAGGACGATTCAGTCCTAAGCAGAGCACAGGCTTATGACATAATGCCTGTGTGCCAAATGACGTTACACAGCACAGGGTAGGGTAAACCTGGGTATCCTGCAGTCAGCTAAAATATGTCCATAACTTCTCCTGAGCCATGGT